>NW_023010240.1:10142-28908 GCF_902201215.1 Prunus dulcis | reverse complement strand
ATATGTTAATTTACAGTTTATCTTGATGGAGCTATCAATCTAATAGATGAACGGTGATGGTGGTAGTAATGGTGGCGATGATAGTGGGGGATGGTGAGAGGGAGGTAAATCAGCTAGTGGGGTGAAGTGGTGGAGTGAGATCGGTCATGTTAATGGGTGATGTAGGATGTAGGCGATGACAGTAGGGGGTGTTGGTGGTGGTGATGATTGTAGTTTCTCTCTCTCTCTCTCTCTCTCTCTCTCTCTCTCTTAAAATATCTCTTTGTTGCGTTTAAAACCTAAAATTCCAAGTTGTTTTTTTGTTTTATCGTGTACAATTTATGAATTGCTTTGTTTACGAACCAAAAAAGGGAATTAGCAAATAGTAATTTAAATAATGATTTTTGTCTAAGGAAAAAACTTTGGTTCCGTAAAATTAAGGAGGAGTTCCTTCTTATAACCAATGTGATTTTGAACACGTCATCCTCTCTTTAATGACATACAATATTTTTGAATTAATAATATTGACTTTTTCTGTTCTTTATAAGAATTAGTTGCGATTCTTTGTTGTTTGTTGTTAACAAATGTAATTATTCTTCCCACTTTATATATGCGTTACTCAAATAGAATATATATATATATATATATACTTTTCTGGGTTTTATTATTATTATTATTTTAAATCAAGATTTTATTCAAAAAAACTCAAGAAGAGAGCATCTGCAGAAAGAGATGGGAGCAGCCAAGTAGGTGCTTCCTCAATCCAAGAAACAAAATCATTACAACTGATTGCAAATTGAGCCAAGATGCGTGCCAACTTATTACAACTCCTTGGGGACCATTGACAGAAAGCTACTCTAAAGTAGCTATAGGCATTTTGCTTCTTCAAGTAAAAGACCATCTGTTCCATTGCATTCCTCCACCAAAAGAATACCAGTTATGCATTCTTTTTAGGGATGGCAAAAATCTCCGTGGGGGCGGGTCCTCGTCTGATCCCCGACTCTAACAGGAGGATATTTTTGGGCCAAACGGGTATCGGGTACGGGGATTCCCGAACTTGAAAAATCCCCTACGGGTATGGGGAGGGGATGGTATTAACGTCCCCATCCCCGAACCCCACCCGAAAAATATATATGTTTATATTTTATAATATTTTTGTTTAATCCTAAGTGAACATCCCTCTCCTAATTTTTCCTAATTTTCTTTGGAATTTCATATTGATGTGATTTTGAATAGTCGAGTTGAACTTTATAGTTATTTTGGATGCATTGAATGATAATTTAATATGAAAATTAATGTTAAAATGTCTTATAAATATTTTTTATGCAAAAAAAATCGGGGATTTGGGGCAGGTATGGGGAATAGTCCCCCGACGAAAACGGGGATGGGGATTCCCCGAAACCTATTAAACGGGGATGGGTTCGGGAACAGGGGCAGGGATGGAGAGCGAGAACGGGGATGGTATTGTCATACCCGGCCCCTACCCGACCCGTTGCCATCCCTAATTCTTTTGCGTCTATCTCTAGAGTGGTACAAGTATATCCCATATCAAGAGTAAAACCAAGTATGATCCCTTTTTCTAAAGGGGCAAATTAAATCAACCTATGAGCATTATGGTTTTCAGACTACACCTCATTTTTACACAAGTTATTTATTTTCTTCATACAAGCAATAGTCTAAATTACTTTAAAATTAATCAAATTTATATGGAGAGGGATTCGAACTTGAGTGCAAGAAGACGAGCTTACTACCCTAATCAACTAATCTAACACGCATCTACTTCACACCAGTCAATTCAAGCCACACGAACTTGTCAAGGCATCCTTCATAATCCTTAATTATTTGTGTTGATTCAACATGGCCATGGTAACACACAAATAAAGCACCCTGTCATTTATATCTTTCAACATATTTAATTTGCTAATTAATTTCTTTAAACTTCATTAGGTCTTATATTGACTTATAGCTCTAAGGCCAAATGACATTCTATTTCACCATATTTAATTTTTCTTGCTAACTTTTCTCTTTAAAATAAATCAATAGGTTTTGTATGGACTTGTAGCTTTAGCGATAAAATATTCAACCCGAGCACATACCAAAGGTCAGAATTCGACTCTCGCTTTTTCTCGTGCAAAATAAAGAAAATCCATCTCTTTAGGTCTTAGTCGTTAAAGCTAGTGATGAAGGATTACAACTATTAAGCATGACATAACGTGCATCTAACAGAACAAATTAAAAGGAAGAAAGCAAGACCACTCATACAATTTGTGTGGGATACCGCTGGCAATATATTGCATGGAGGGAATGACAGAAGCAGAATTGCAATTTCCAGGCATGACAAAGCAACTTTGTCTCAAAATTTGCCGTGCCATTTTGGCAATTTAACTATTTATGGTATTTGCAGCCCATAACCAGCTACATTCATGCATGGACAGAAAAATACAGTATTAGTAATAGTAGGTCTGAAACTTCAAGTTATCAAAAGATTTATTGCTTGATTGTCCAATAGATTGTCTCATATGATATTAATACCTAATTTTTGAGTGTGAAACGCAATGGCTCGTATTCTGTCCATGCACTGACTTATCAACCACAAAGCCAAGATCCTGAATTACAATTTTGGATTTTTTCTTACGCATGCAAACACTACGAGAAAAGCATATTATATAGTGATTTTAAAGTAGAGAGTTCAGCTTATCATTTGTAGCCATGTTTCCAATTCCTACATTTCTTGTGATTTGTTAAATTTATGGTCTGCTTTGGCTAGTCAGATCCCACTTTGTCTCTCCTAAGAAAAACGTCATCGTCGTTACCGAATTGAAACGAATATATCCATTTTGATGCAACAGCTTAAGCTTTCATGGTGTATGCATCTCACCAACTAGGAGAAAAACTTGTATAACGGATATATATATCACTGTTTTGCTATTTCTAAATTAATCACGTTCCATCACGCGTGATAATTTTTGTATATGAAAAAATCTGATTGGTTGAGAATAGCAAAATAATGCTATTCCCGTGACATACAAGTTCTTCTCCACTAACTAGGCTAGCTTTATCTGCCATAAAATTACAATAGGGTCATACTATTCCCGTGACATATAACTTCTTCTCCACTAGCTAAGCTAGCTTATCTGCCATAAGATTATAATGGGGCAGAGACAATGACCTTTTTTTTCAGTCATGTCCAAGTTTACAAGCACAATGCTTGAAACCCATTCGTGGAGCCTTTGGTCTGCCCCATTAAAGGGGGCAATTTTTCTTCTGCGTCCATGGATGCTTTCAACTGTAGTCTTCCTTGTCCCTGTTTTCACCACTGCTGACAGTAAAGTTTTTTGTGTAGTCTGCTTCGCTTGTACTGTCTCAATCTTTGAATTCACTTATCAATCAAATTGAATATGTGTTTTTGAGACAAGAACCCAATTGTCCAAATCCACAAACAGATAGTCAGATTTCATGTTTCTTGTGATGGGTTCAGTAACATTGATGAGATCATAAAGGGGTTTAATCATTAAGATTCTGACCATGGTTAGCCACTTGGAAGTTGGAAGCCTGACCTAATAAATCCATCTTGTTTTCGTTCATTTGTATCCACAAATGTTATGAGGTTTTACCTTCATCTATTGGCTGGGTTTATTATTATTATTCTAAACACTATAATTGAATAGCTATCCGTTGAAAAAAGAAAACTTTGTAACCGTGCTCTTCCACGTGTATCAACCTCAACTTGGGTAATTTGTTCATGGATTTGGTGCTCTATATTTGCGCATGCTCTTAGACTTCATCATTTGGAAATCTATCTTTATGATTATTTTTTGTTTGTAAATTCTATTTATTGAGAAATACGTTAGGAAATCTATATATTGACAGAGCTACTGTTTAATGCCGAATTTAAAACTTGAGAAGAAAAGTTTTTCCGACTGCTAAACAGTAGCTCTATCAATAAATTTCCCCAATAATAGTCCATCTACATTCTTCCAAAAAGAAAACAAAAACACACCAATGGCACACCAGAGATAAACAGCTACATAATATATTGGCACACCATGCTCTTTGGCTTTATCATTATCTCATTATCTAGCTTCTTTTTTTTTTTTTAATTTTTTTAATTTTATTTTTAGGACAAAACATCTAGTTTTTTTAAATCCATGATGATAAGAAAAATCTAGTTTTTCTTAGAGTAGTACTTGGTGCCTCTTTCCTTTTATTAGTTGTAAATTACAAACACGTAGTAATTGAAAGAAGGAAAAAAGAAAAAAGATGTTTATGTTTTTATTTTGTTAAAGGTGCCCTGATTTTATTCCTGATACATTTTTTGAGAATTCTACAAGTGCAGTTTCGTTTTATAACTTTTTATTTTAATATTTCTGAATTAGAATAAAATCTCTCGTAGTGTCGAGATTCTCTTTAAAAAAAAAAAATTCGTGTATACATGTTTTGCTTTAAACCATAAATGGATTGAAGGCTAGTCATACACTTTTTTCTGTAAATGAGCGACCAGCTCATGAGATGGAATATAGGAAACGCACGTACACCTATATACCCAAATGAGAGCAATCTTTTAGGTCTTCTTCAACCGCCGCCACCAGCACCGGTTATAATATTTTTGTTTAATTTAAATACTTTTTATTTAAATAATTTGTGATATGACTGATTGCAGATCACGACAGAATTAAATACTTTTATTTACTTAATTTGTGGGTAACAAGAAAATTAAATATAGCTCCTAGTGGAAGACAAAGACCTCTATCTAAAGTCTAACCAGAGGGAGGGAGGGTGGCGTAAGTAAGGGCACTATAATTAGCCTTTCATGAGCAATCATTTCAGTTAGGTCATCCCACAAAGCAGAGCAGAACATGTTTGTGTTCCTCAATATTTCTGCCTTCTGCTTTTGTTGACACAGTTGACATAAATGCCGAAAAGACCAGCAAGGTAAAGTGCCTATATTCGATCCATTTCCAGATACAAAGGCCCCAAATTGTTAAGCATAAGATACTGAATTCTGTCATGATGTTAGCTCGACGACCTAATTTGTATGTGTAAAGATGCTCGTTTAATCTTTTTAATTTTTGTATTGTTAAAATTATATTTCGGGACATATTCACATAATTAATGAACCCTCCAAAGTAATCTTATTTTTTATTGATTGATGAGAGTTGGTCCAAATTATTTTCAGATTAAGATAGATCAAACGAAATTTAATATGATCAGTTGGATGGCTGCAGGGACGAGACAGTTGAATCCAAAATGGACCAACAATTGACTGTCAATGCAACACGTAGCAGTTTGTAGTTGTAGCTGCCAATGCTCCTAAGTAAGTCCATCTTTTTTCCTGGGAGGGAAGCCATTGAAGCTTGGTTTTAGAATGAATTTGTTTTGTTTTGAATGGATATCATTGGCGGGTGCGTCTGTGTCAGTCATTTGGTAAGAAGAGAAAAAATGATGACAACCTAATTAGTGAATGTGAAGAAGACAGACTGAAATGCAATCCAAGAAATTAATATTATAACACGTGGAATTTATCATCAAAATAATACACCTCATGCACTGATGAGCTGGAGGCACATAATAAAATTTGAAAATTAGTGCCCCAAATGTTTGTTTTTATTAGAGAGAGAGACTCATTAATTACATGGTAATGCAAATGCGTACGAAATTCAATTTGGATGAAACTCTTTTTTGTTGTGTTTTTGGTCAAAGTTTGGAAGAGTAAGGAGAGGTGTTATTGGTGTTTGAACCTTAGACTATTGATTTGCAGATAAATACTCTTATCACTGAGTTATGAACCCGTATACTGACTCTTTTTTATTATGCTTAGATATGTCTTTGTTTTATACATAAAAAAAGAAAAATCCAAACAAGCAACAAACTCACCCATGAGAAACATTAATGAACCGCATTTGATTAGTTAAACTGAGACTATAGTTGAAAGGTATTTGGTCACTTTTCAGCCCCATGCATATAGCACCTCATTATAAGACATTCGGATTACATGGATAACGTTGACAACGTTGACATGTGATGAACATTATTAGGAAGGACTGAATTCGGATAAATTTTTGTATGTTCCGGATACACTAGCTGATTAGTAAACTAAATATTAATCAAAGATAATTTACACTAAATAATGAACTTCCTAAAATTTTGACTTCGCGCTTTCCTATTTATTCATGTTCTTAGTGAGATTGCACCTCTTCTTTCATATTTTGGAAATTCTCTAATAACTATCCCCATTTTATCGTAGTTGAGAGATACAAGCTGTGATGGAGATTAGGAAACCACAAAACTCTACTAATAACAAAGATGAAAACAGGTTTAGGCCAACCCTAAGAATGGAAAAGTAACGACCTTGCCTTAACATGTGGGACAATATATGTCAAAATTGATGACTATATTACCACCATATGAGATCCTATTGCCAAATCAGTAACCCTTTGCTTAGTGGGCATGCCTCGTATTATATATTTAAGTTTTTTATTTTTTATTTTAAAAATGAACTCAGACTTCATGAAAGAAAAAACAAATAAAAACCCACTCATAAGCTATCAAATATATACCTAACTAACAGTCCTGATCTCTTGGACTATAAGGGTCCAAGAGATTTGTGGTCATTCACCGTTGGATGTAAATTCAACGGTTCACTCACTCTTGCACTCTTTTTAAGAAACTTTTTTGAACCATTAGATTTACATCCAACGATGGGTGACCACAATCTCTTAAACCCCTGTGGTCCAAGAAATCAGGGCTGACCTAACTAATACCATATAAAAGAGAACTTCTAGCCCTTTCATTTTTCTCCTTCCTCTAGCCACCAGTAGCTTTCACCTTTGCAAGATTATGCATGTTATCTTTGATGATTAGGAAGTCACAAAGCGGATTCCGATAAAAGCATATGTATTTTTGGCTAATCAAAAAGCTGGAAAACAAAGTGATCATCAATGAAAGTTTTTAAATCTTTTGAGATGTTAATGGATTACAGTCCTTGAGTTACTCATGAGTAGAAAAGAAACTGTCCTTTGTTAGTCTTTGTTCTTAATTTGAAATCCACTAAAAAGATCTTTGTCTTCTGTTTTTGTCTTGAAGACATTACAAAACAGAAGAGCTATGGGACATTTTATTATTATCTTCAATGTTTTCCGGGAGAATTGTGTTGGGTTAGGAAGTTAGGGAAATCGAAAAAAAGAAAGAAAAAAAGAAAGGGGAAATTGTGTGGATCAAAATGAAATATTCCAAATCGAACAATTATAAAACTTTACATTTGAACACACTAAAAATGGTTAATTAAGTTGAAGACAACATTAATGTAACATGTAAAGTCGAACGAGGTATGCCTTCAATAGTGAGTATCAGGAATCAATAGTTTTTGGATAATATTAATATCTTGTTTATAATAAATCATACACTCTTCTTCTTCAACAATTGAGTATCAGAGATTATGCTTATTGGTCTAAGATTTACTTGTGTATTAATTTTTATTTTATTTTAAAAAGAAAAAAGTAAAATTGGGCTAGTGATTCTTTAAAAGCCCTCCCGCACCTTTGCAGGATTATGTGCCTGGTACAAATTGGATTCGGCTTAGCTGGAAGCTCAAAACCAGCCCAATCGAAGAAGATGCTCAAGTTCTGTAAAATAAGAGGATTCCATATGCACCCTAAGATTTGCTCAGTTCACCCAAAGCTAATATTATGGTTTGCCTCCACAGAAGCTGTTGTGGAAGCCAATCAAAGGAGTGAAACTCCCCACCCCATTCCCAGCCATGGCTCGATTTTTCCTTTTGTTTTGTTGTTTAAAAAAAATATTATATATTTTTAAACCATGAAAGTTAAATTTTTTATAGGTTTGTTTTGAAATGTTCAAAATTTGGGCTGGGCACATATGTAGCTCCACATAAATAACTGTTCAAATCAAGCCAACCCAATCTTGTAAAATCACATTGTAAATTGGGCTTGTACTTAGAGAGCAACTCTAGAAGAGGAATGAATTTTGTTCTTTATTTTCCTGGACTCAGGGGAACCAAAACTTTAAGAGTGCTGATATTTCCACCATTTGTCCTATTTTTCTATTCACCTTATTTTCAAAATTTTAAAGATAAATTTACTTTTTTTTTTTTTTTATAAAATGACTTATGAGGACAGCTCTCTCAATCTCTCTCACACGCACCCACACCCATATTTTATTTTTATTTTTGTTTTTGTTTGAAATCCACACCCATCTTCATACCCAACCCACCAAACAAAACGAAATCAACATCTTTCTCTCCCTGCGTTCTTCAAAAATTAGGAACCAGAAGAAAACCTAAACTTGCAAACTCATAACCCCAATTTTATTTTCAATCACACATAATTCAATTGTTTTTCTTTCTTCTCTAACTCTAAAGTTCAAGTAGTCCCATAATTACATCGACTTTGAGCTTTTGGGCAACTCTAAACCTGACAAAAACTCATGGCCATTTCCTTTTCTTCCTTTGTCTCTTTCTTTCCTTTTAATTTCAAACTCAAACAAAACCTCTATTGTAGTCTCTGAAATTAAAAATAAAAAAAAGCAAATGTGTTTTTATTTTCTAGAACAGATAGAGTAATCAGTGTGAGTATTTATTTTATTTTATTATTTATTATTATTATTATTTTTTTTGGGGGGTGATAGGAAGGGGAGTGTTTCTTTCGTTGGCAGTAGGAGAGTTTTTCCTTGGTTGAAGAAGGAGCGTTAAATGTTTGTAAGGTCATGGTGTTGACTGTTGGGTTTTCGCCAGAGGAGAAGGTTGGGGTGGGGGACTGCGACTGTGGTGGGGATAGGCTAATTGAAGAATTTTTTAATTGTTTTTTATAGAATTTTTTATTATTGTAATAGCAAATATGGAAATACAATTAAAGGGTATTTTAGGAATAATGATGGGTGAAAAGATAGGTTTGTGTTTATTCAAATTTATAGGGTGGGTAAGAAGATAAGGTGGGTGGGGACATAGGATAAAGGGGTGGAAATAGCAATACTGAACTTTAAATAAACCAATGAGATGAATATGGAAGTGCAAAGCATCTCCAAGTGAAGCGGCAAATGATTACTCAAACCTTATTTGCCTTTGACACATCAGTATTTTCCTGCTCCAAGGGATTATGCAAATAGGTAGGCAAAATATACAAGCTCTCCCCAACAAGGCAATATTGTCTACTTCAAAATAAAGAAGTATATTGGCTCCATTTACTTTTTATAAAAAAAATACGATTACGACTCTCTCACATACTTTCTATAAAATATAATAGTAAATATAAAAGATAAAGGGAAGAAAGAGTCTACTTTCTGAAAAAATAATAGCAGAAAAAAAATATTACAAACTTGCCGGAGAACAAAGAGAACAATAATCATGTCTAGATATAGTCCAATACTAAGAAAATACTTTTTTAAGAAAACAGATTCATGAAAGAAATTCCAACGAGGCATATACATCTTAAAAGTATTCATGTTTATTTTGAATATTGCTGACCCACAAAAGAATACAATGAAATCTCTAGTATAGGAGGAGGTGGCAATATTTAAATTCATTTGTTGACTTAAGAGAATATTCTTTGGATTTCTATCGTCACCACATTGCTTTTATAACCACGATTTATTGTTCTATAAAAGGGCCATATATCTCTCATAGAATTTCCAAATTATGGCTTCACATATTCTTTGTTCCAAATTAGGGAGCTTTAGTTTTCACACATAAAATATTTTACTAATTTGAAAGATAGATATACAATTTTACTTAATTAATATAAGACCAAAGACAACCTACTTTTACTAAAATAACATTGAAGAGCACTAAAATTACTACATGTGCCATTGTGCTTTATTGTCAAATATAGATATTTAGTTTTTACCCACTCAAAACTTACAGTCAAAACGACATAACAAGACTCAAAACAGAACAAAAAACGACACTACTCAAATTGAATCAGTTCCAAAAACCCTTTCGCGCGACCTTTCATCTTCAACTACAGCAACTCAGCCGATAGTTCCACACTGAGCAGCGACGGCGACGAGCAGCAACGACGACAAGCAACGACCACCACCAACAACGACAACCACTGACGACGAGCAACGACGACGAGCAGCAACGACGACGAGCAGCAACGACGACGAGCAACGACGACCAGCAACGACGACGAGCAACGACCACCACCAACAACGACAACCACTGACGACGATCGAAGCGATTTTCACTCTCTTGGGAAAAAAACAGTAAGAAAATGACCCTCTAACACAGATTTGTCTTCGATTTTAGGGATTACACATTTTTGCATGTTGTTCTTTATGCAATGCAGTTTTTTGGAAAAATGGATGAATCGTTGGATTCAAAACTACTCTTCGTTTAGGTTTTGCTTCGTTTATAGGGATTAACCATTCAAAATCGTTGGATTCAAAATTTCTGGTTGTCTGTAGCAGATTTTGACCAGAAACTGCAGTTTCTGGTTCCATAATTCAATTTCAGAGTGCTTTTTGCTAGGGTTTATGGGAATGTTATAACTACTCATGAAGTTAAACGTGTTTTGATATTCAGTACTGTATTTGCATTTTGATTTCTGGTTGTTTGTAGCAGATTTTGACCAGAAACTGCATTGCAGTTTCTGGTTCCATAATTCAATTTTAGAGTGCTTTTTGCTAGGGTTTATGGGAATGTTATAACTGCTCATGAAGTTAAACGTGTTTTGATATTCAGTACTGTCTTTGCATTTTGATTTCTGGTTGTTTGTAGCAGATTTTGAACCAGAAACTGCAATGCAGTTTCTGGTTCCATAATTCAATTTCAGAGTGATTTTTGCTAGGGTTTATGGGAATGTTATAACTGCTCATGAAGTTAAACGTGTTTTGATATTCAGTACTGTCTTTGCATTTTGATTTCTGGTTGTTTGTAGCAAATTTTGATTTCTGGTTGTTTGTAGCAGATTTTGAACCAGAAACTGCATTCAGAGTGCTTTTTGCTAGGGTTTATATGAATGTTATAACTGCTCATGAAGTCAAACGTGTTTTGATATTAGTTTCAGTACTGTTTTTGCATTTTGGTTTCTTTTCACATCAAATTTTGAGCAGCACTTTCTGGTTGTTTGTTGCAGATTTTGACCACAAACTGCAGTGCGTATCACAAAATGGAACAACAAATGTCACCACAAAAGAATGAAGCTGAAAACCAACCAAAGCGCAGAATCAAAACGATGGCTCAAAAGAGTAAACCAAAGCCAAAGCCAAACTATGATCGGAAAGCAAAGCACCCGGACTATGTCCAATTTCGGTGCAATGCCTATGCTTTCAACAACATCATTAGAGACATAAAGGACAAGCTCAATGAAAGGCAGAAGAAGCTTCTCAAGAAAACCCCTTTCTGGAACTTGATCGAGCTGTTTTACCACCAAAGAATCGACATGAATAACATGAATAAGTCGGACCTTGACTTAGTACAGCTGCTCAAGACATTTGATCCGGATACAAAGTCCTTCAAATTTGGAACCAAATCATTCCAAATCACAGGCAATGCAGTGACACAGATTCTAGGACTGCCAAATGAAGGCAAATCTGTCAAACTTGTCAATGATAGGTACACTGCTACCTTCAGAACAAGGCACTTTGGAGAAAAAGGAAAACCATCAAAAAACCAGGTAGAAGCAGAATTACAAAAGACAATTGCCTTGGCAAACCAACCGAAGAAAGAAAAGGCAAAGACAGAGCAAAAGAAAAAAAACGAACAAAGGAAAAGAAAAGAAAGAAGCTGAAGAAGAAGAAGAAGAAGAAGTTGATTACGACAAGGAGGTGGTCAGCCTAATATTGATTCTGCTGTGCATGACATTCCTTTTTGCCAACTCTTCATCTACTTTGCATTTGAAATTATTTGAGCACTGTGTGAATCTAGACACACTTTCAAGCTATTCGTGGGCAAGAGCTGTTTCAGCCTACATGAATGAATCCTTGACCACAAAAGCAAAAGCAAAAGCAAAGAAGGGAGGAGAAGCCTCTATAGGAGTTGTTTCGGGTTGCACTATCCTAATATTGGTAAGTAAACAGTGGCTTATGCAATGCATTTTGAGTTTTAGGCAATGCAGTTTCCATTTAGTGCAATGCAGTTTCCATTTACTGCAATGCAGAAACGGAAACTGCAACGCAGTTTCTGTTTTATCCTATGCAGTTTCCAACCTAATTTCTGATATATCTTGTTTTTGAACTGTGCAGTTTCTACTGTGTGAGAGGACAAACATCATACAACCAATCCTTGGCAAGGGGAAAGAAACTCCTGCCATTCTTAAATGGAGTCTTGTGGAACTCCACACAAGATTCAACCAAATAAAGGACTTGAATGACATCGAGGTATGCAATTTATCGCATGTTCTGTTTTAATGTATCTTGAATGTGAATCCATGCTAAATCATTCTCATTGTACAGGGTATTTTCAAAACTCCTAAAAAGCGAAAAACTACCAGGGAAGAGGAAGACAATGTTGAGAAGGTAATTGAAATCTGTATACAGTGCATTGCAGTTTGTGTTTTCTACATTGCAGTTTGCATTTTTGCTGTGCATTGCAGTCTGTACAGCAAAAATGCAGTGCATTGCAGTCTGTACACATTTTTGCTGTGCATTGCAGTTTGTGTTTTCTACATTGCAGTGCATTGCAGTCTGTACACATTTTTGCTGTTGTTCTTTATGCAATACAGTTTTTGGAAAAATGGATGAATCGTTGGATTCAAAACTACTCTTCGTTTAGGTTTTGCTTCGTTTATAGGGATTAACCATTCAAAATCGTTGGATTCAAAATTTCTGGTTGTTTGTAGCAGATTTTGAACCAGAAACTACAATGTAGTTTCTGGTTCCATAATTCACTTTCAGAGTGCTTTTTGCTAGGGTTTATGGGAATGTTATAACTGATCATGAAGTCAAACGTGTTTTGATATTCAGTACTGTATTTGCATTTTGATTTCTGGTTGTTTGTAGCAGATTATCCAATGCAGTTTCTGAATCATTCAATTTCATTGTACAGGGTATTTTGAAAACATATAAAAAGAGAAAAACTACCGGAGAAGAGGGAGACCCTCTTGACAAGGTATAAGAATCTCTAAACAGTGAATTATAAATTTCAGTTTTCGTTTCCTCCAATGCAATGCAGTTTTTAATTAGTTTCTGTTCAATATGCAGAAAAAAGAAAAAGAAGATGATGAGGGACAAAAAGGAGAAGCAGAGAAAGAGGGAAAAGAACCTCTTGCAATTCAAGACCTCTTGGTGAAGTCCATGACAGACCAAATCAACTACCGCCAACAAGAAGATCCCAGCTTCGTTTGCCCGGAAAAATTACAGCTGTGGAAGGATGAAAAAAATGAAGACAGTGAGAAGAAAATGAAGGAATTGTGGGATATATTTATCCAAGCAGAAAAGAGATCAAAGGAGCTGGAAGTGGAGTTGGCAACATACATAGAGAAATTAGATAATGAAGAATGTGTGACTGCCACCATGACAGTGGAATCTACAATTCAGCTTAATGAAATACAAAATCTGAAAAGGAGGATTGCAGAATTGGAAGGCAAGGAAACTCGTATTGACATGGAGAAGATTGCCAAGAAAAAGGAGATTCAAGGAAAGTACAAGGCAGAAATTGAAAGCTTGTTGTCAAACCCAACAATCTTTGAAATGGAGATGGATCTGCCTACAAAACAACCAACACAACCAGTTGAAGAGAAAGAAGAAGAAAAGAAAGAAGAAGAGAAGCAACAAGAAGAGAGAGAAGAAGAAAATGAGAGAGAAGAAGAAAATAAAGAACAAGAGAAGCAACAAGAAGAGAGAGAAGAAGAGAAGAAGCAAGATGCTCCAACACCTGCTGTTCCTTCAAGAGTACAAAGGTTGAAGAACAGAGAAAGAAAGAGGCTTCAAGCTTCTTGCTATGTGTACGAAAAAAAATAAGAAAACAAAAAAGAAGGCAAAAAAGGATGATGAAGAACTACCACAATTCAAGCTTATCTCGTCCGAGGAGGTATGCAATTACTGCAGTTCAAGCTGCTGCTTTTTTCTATTTTCTGCATTGCAGAAATAGAAACTGCAATGCAGTGTGTTATCTGCTTTACAGAAACAGAAACTGCAATGCAGTTTCCAGTTCCTGCAATGCAGTGTGTTATCTGCTTTGTAGAAATGGAAACTGCATTGCAGTTTCTGTTTTATCGAATGAAGTTTCTAATTAGTTTCCTTTCAATCTGCAGTTAACACAAGAGGCATCTCAGCCCGATGCCACAAATCCAATTCCCGAACCCCCAAAAGGAACGAGCCTTCATGATTCAATTCCTATAGGTCTGGAACAATCAAGTGATGAAGATGAAGGACAAAAAAAGCCAACAAAGAAAAAACTTGGATGGGGTCAGAGGAAGGTGTGGCAGAAAATTCCAAAGGCGGATAGGGAAAGAATTGAAAAACACTACTTAAGTACTCAACCTCGGTAATATCTCTATTCCAAAATAACAATTCTTTCATCTTTTAATTACAATTAAACTAAAACTAATCTTGTGAATTTCATGTATTCAAATCCGCAGTGATATCTTTTGGGCAGGACTCAATAGTGAGAAAGTGACAAACCATGATCTCAAAGATATTGTATGGGACCTGGAACTGTCACAAAACGTAAGTATTTACCAATTCTATAACACACACTGCACTGTATTTTTTTATTTGTGCTACCTATATTACCCATTTATAATTCCATTTTTCTCCAATCAATGTGAAACAGGTTATTGAGGCCTATATCCAAATAGAGGAGGATAAAATAGACCCCATGCAGACATGGAGTCCACAGTACATGTCCACATGGACTTGGGTAAGTATTATTTTGAAAATTCAAAATTGTTTAAACAGACAATGCACTGAAGTTTTCGAAAAATATATACTAACAAATTGCCATTCTATGATATCAGGCTTACATGCAAAGCTTCCAAGAGCCATTTTGGCACAGGGCCCTGTATGAACACTTACTTGAAAAACTCGGGAAATGCAGTGTTCTTTTCTTCCCGATTATTTCAAAAGAAGAGTTCCACTTCACACTTCTCACATTTCACAAAAATGAACGAAAGTGGAGACACTACAATCCACTTAGATCGTTGGGACATAGAAAAGAAGAAAGGTGCATTGACATTGCTCGAAACTTTGTAAGTGGAATGAAACTGTCTTAATTTCTCAGCACAAACAAAAACAGAAACTGCATTGCAGTTTCTGTATTATACATACTGCCTAATTTCAGACCAAAACTATAATATGCAATGCACTGATTACCATTTCTTTTTCTCTTTTTTTCTTCTTCTTTAAACAGGTTAATATTGTTGAAGGGTGGCTAGAATATATAAGACCTCAAGCACGAGTGTTCATAGAAACTAAAAAAAAACCAACAATTGTGAAGCAAAAGGACGGGCCCCCAACACTTGTACAAAAAGATTTGACTCCAACTGAAGAACTCACTCTCAATTGGATTATGCAAAATCCATTGCATTTTCCATTTGAGGATGACATGGAATGTGCTCAACAAACTGTATCTTCGTAAGAATTGTGTCTACTCAACTATTCATTACAGTTTGAAATCATTCAAAAGCAAAAAAAACTAATCTCTTATTTCATTTGCAGATTGGATTGCGGCATGTTCGTCATGTTCTATATGGATAAAATAGCACAAGGACAGCCCATTCCAAAAAGCGTGGACAAGAAATTCATGAATGAATATCGAGCACAATATGTCACAAAACTCCTACACCACAAAAACTTTGTAATTAATCGTCTCTAGTGATTTGCCTTTCGTTAACTCAAGGCAATATGTATCTTAATTCTTGTGGATGTTTGTAAATATTTCTAGTTATGGTATATGAGAACATATTTCCTATACATATAAACTGTAATATAATCTTGGAACAGGATGCAACAAAACGAAAAGGAAACAAACAAACTGCACTGAATTTTCTGGTCAAAAATACTGCAACAAATTAAAACTGCAGTGCAGTTTATATAAATAAATAAAAATAAAAAATCAGCTCAAAAAATGTGGAAAGAATTGAAAAGCCAAAGCCATAATCAAAGTACTAAAACTTGGTTCAAAACACATTTAAGTAGGTCAGCATTGAAATGTAGTTTCTGCTCATAATCTGCAACAAATAAACATAAACTGCACTGCAGTTTCTGCAACAAAATCTGAAATAAACAGAAACTGCAATGCAGTTTTTGCAACAAAATCTGAAATAAACAGAAACTGCAATGCAGTTTCTGCAACAAAATCTGCTCAAAATCTGAAAGCAAGCATTGAATGGCAGTCGAAAACGAATATCCACTCATTAAACAATTGTATAATTTTCATTAACTTCAAAAAAGAATCACAATATCCAATTAGAAGCTGTGTAGCCAATTACAAGCAACTAAAACTGCAATACAGTTTTTGCAAAAAGTGCAACGCAGAAACTGACTATACATTCGCTAAACCATATCTAAAATAAAAAATTGTCAAATGAGAAGGAGTGTTCATATAATAGCCTTGCAAGTCTTCCTATTGTGCCCAACAACACTTCACCGACTGCATTTCAATGGCCTTTTAAATTCACCAAAAACTTTGATCCTCTTTGTTGGTGGTCTTCCGGCTGGCCTCTTTGTAATTGGCGGAAGCACAACTCAAGCTGCAGAACCATTGCTGCCCAATCCTTTCCCAATATCTGGAATAGGAAAAATAGGACTCTCATAGGCTTTTCAAAAGAAGTCGGTTTTGTAGTAACACTCCACGTAATCATAAACTGAATCTCTCTTTGCTAGGATTGCAGCCACCGCATGTGTGCAAGGAAAACCGTCAATTTGCCAAAGACGGCAAGAACAAGTCCTTTGCTCGAGATCAACCATCACTATATAATCAGCAAATACTTCAAAAACAGTGGAATTAGAACGACGAACTGCCCAAGTCCTACCGGCCTCCGCATTTTCACAGAGTCTAGTTTCCATCTCCGGACACAAAACTGTTGTCCACTTCTCCGCTTCAAATCGTCATTGAGAATTCAATACCATCAATTTCTGTCGAATCTCTTCTATCAAAGGTAGCACCGGCAAATCTCGAAACACACCAACCCAATTATTAAAGGACTCCGCTAAACTGTTTGCCATCTCCCCATAAAGCATTCCTTTGAAAAATGCGTTGGCATAGTGATCTCTAGACAAATCAGATATAAATGCCTTCACTTTCGAACTCCCAACAATCACCAACTCCTCCATTGCTACCTTAAACTCTTCCTCCGTAACAGCATATGCGCATCTACTAAATAAATTGATAACACGGTCTTGGAGCAGTTTCCCATAACCTGACTTCGGGTACTTTGATATCAAATTCTGTTTGAGGTGATAATGTTCACCCGTTTTCGCGTTTGGCTCCTGTGATGGAAGGGCGAAGTTCCCCACTGGCTTGGAGACCATGTATTGGTCAACAAGTCAGTTTTCTTTGGTGTGCGAGCATGCCACTGCTAGCAACGTAAATTCTAGCAGACTATTTTTTTAGAAAAGATGACTTGCGCCCCAAGTTACTGANTTCTAAAACAAAACGATTGTGAATTTGGGTGAGGAATATCTCCCAAGTAAGTTCTTTTCTTGCCTTAGACTGGTAAGGACTTCCACAATTTATCTCAGTATCAAACGGCTGTTCTGGCCANAAGTGTTTGATAGAAGTTGGACTGTTTCAGGCAGAACTGCCTTTTACAAGATAATAAATATGCATGGTAACTCTAGACAAGTTAAAAGATCGCCGGAACTTCGTTTCTGCCTGAATGGGAGGTTCCGATGTAGGCTGGACTGGACGTGTCTGGGTCGGTCCGTACTGCTTTGTGACTTCAANNGCTAGGCTGACCTGCAAATCGATACCAAAGTTGGATTTTGGCAGAGCTTTACGTTTTCTTCACGCTTTGTGAGGCCTTTTGAATGGGCAGAACTGCAACTTCTCCTGCTTGGAAGNGACAGAAGTGGCTATTCTCGATGGTCTGATGAGCTGGGGATTGCACTACGAGAGTTGTTCTGCTTGAACAGGGCTCTTCCTGAGGTTTCTGGGGTCTCCACGTTTGTGAAAACTCGGACTCTACTTGTCTTGGCTTTTTGCTGAACCAAATTTATAACGAGGGATCTCGTTCTGGGAAACTTATTTTCTAAGTCCGAACCTTGGAATTCTGATCTAAGGTTGGTTTCTCTTGGAATTCAAGTGAGCTCTTGGCTATTTTTCTTGCTGTTGTTTTTTTAGTTGATGAGTTGAGTGTCCCTTCTTTCTTGCCCGTTTCTGTTTTTATAAGAGATCCTCTTTTGGAGGTGGTTTAAGTTTTAAATAATGGGCGGCAAAAGATCTTTCAAAACGTAAGGCAGAAAAGATTTTTATCAATTATGGCAGATAGGCTCTTAGTAGTCTTTTCCTATAGCGATCCCTTCCCTGGTTTCCTGGGGCGACTGCTTTTGTTTCAACCAATGCCACCGCATGTGTGGGCTTTTTATGGCGGTTTGGTTTTCCTCTGTATTTCCTGAACATTTCCCTGTTTCTCGCCCTAACTGAGAAAACGTGACCTGCGAATTCCTTGGAAGATGATGTATTGCTTTGGAGCAGAAAATCTTTGAATATAGATGGGCTTTTTGATCTTTTGGCAGCGTTTCAGAGATGTCTCTTCTCACATAAAATCCTTAGTTGGAATTGCTGACTTTCCAAAGGTGAGGTAGCCACGTGAGTGTGTTTTTTTTTCTTTGGGCTTGAGTTCAACAGGAATTTATGGGCTAAAATGACAATTTTTGGTTTTACTTGGGC
>NW_023010240.1:9908-10137 GCF_902201215.1 Prunus dulcis | reverse complement strand
TTTTTCGTTTTCGACATCCTGGCGTAAAGCCCAACCCGTCTGGATCCTCATTTTGTTGTCCCCAAGCTTTTGGGCTGAGCGGATAATTTCATCATGGGCTTGTCTTTTGATCTTTTGGCATGCCAAATTTAGGCCCAAACAATNCCCCCTAAGTCTGAATCGTTTCAGAAACTGAAACGGTTTTCAGACTTAATGTTTTTGNCATTAATTTGCGCGCCAGTCGTCTGCC
>NW_023010240.1:9395-9857 GCF_902201215.1 Prunus dulcis | reverse complement strand
GCTAGTTACTAGCTAATAATCATCAGGTGCCGTCCCATCTTCCTCTCTCCCACGTTTTCGAATTTTTCTTTAAAACGAGGCTNAAACCCAACGCTTCTGAACAAANCCTGCCCTTTCTGATTTTGTTCTTCCCCTGAGCTTTTCTTCGGGATTTCCATNGTCTCCTTCGAACCCTCCTTTTCTTTCATCTTCTCTTTGCTTCCTTCCTTGAATCCGAAATGTCTTCCCCAAGGTCCCGTGCTCAGTCTTCTTCAGCTTNAATCCCTCCTGATTACATCANTGGGAGCGGGATTGATGCCCACGCAATAGAGGTTAGGAGCAAGCTCCATCCTTTTGCTCAAAAGAATCTGGATGAAAATGTTCTTCATTTGTTNGAGAATACCCTGGTGCTGGGGCCTCACTGGTTTGGCCCTGTTCCGGCTGAGGNGGCAGAACTGCTAAAAAAGGACGCCGAGGCTCCTT
>NW_023010240.1:9074-9389 GCF_902201215.1 Prunus dulcis | reverse complement strand
TCGAGAGTACTTCTGCCCTGGCTTCTCATTCTTGGGTTAGCAAGAATTTGAGTCGATCCTTCCCGTCTGGTGAGGTGAGGAACAGTCCAGTCAAATGGGCAGACTGGATTNACAGACTTCTCCCGAGATATGGGGGTCACTGGAGGAGAGCTGGGATCTATGACGCCATTCTTCTGTCCAAACANTCGATTAACAGAGATGAGAACCTGCTTGCTGCTGCCTTGTGTTTTTGGAATTCTGCCAGCAACACATTTGATTTCCGTGTGGGTCCCATGGCTCCAACTCTGCTGGACATGGCTTAGATTTTTGGTTTTA
>NW_023010240.1:8634-9058 GCF_902201215.1 Prunus dulcis | reverse complement strand
TGTTGATGCCGTTGGGGATTATCACAGGCGAAAGAACCAAGAGAAAGTGGCCACTCCCTTCACTATTTCTTCAGCCACGATCAACCAGAACTGCTCCTTCTCCAACTATCTGAAGAGATTTAGCGCTGAGAAGGACAAGAATCAGCAACATATGTTGTTCCTTCTGTATTGGCTGAACCGATTTGTCTTTCCCAATCGGTCTTCGGCAGTTCTGCTTGAATATAGACATCTGGCAGAAGCACTCCATAATCACACTGATGTGGGGCTTGGACCAANAGTTCTGGCGCACCTTTTCAAGAATCTGCATACTGCCACTCTTGAGAATCCATTGAACCTGTCTGCCCCTGGCGCATTCTGGATGATCCAGATCTGGCTGCAGGTATATTTCCCNGAGTTAAGGTTTCCAGACATAGTTCTGCCTGAA
>NW_023010240.1:8500-8592 GCF_902201215.1 Prunus dulcis | reverse complement strand
AAGCGCTCTCTTGAGGAGTATTTGATGCTCTTCAGGCATTGTACCANNAGGTCGGCTGCTCAGTGGCAAGTGGTGATCAGAAGGACCTATCC
>NW_023010240.1:7641-8408 GCF_902201215.1 Prunus dulcis | reverse complement strand
TGCCCAGAGATCTGCCCCATGGTGGGGGCAAACCTCCAAANTATCATCTGGGGGCAGAAGTCTATCATCCCAACTTCTGTGCAAGGCAGCTTGGCTGCCCTCAGCTCATACCGTTGAAATCATATCGGAGTTGCAATCGGGCTTCCTCTTGGAGGGATGCAGATGACCTAGAGGTGCACAAGGATGCCCGGTGTGCAGTGAACAAGATAAATAATAGCACGGATGCCCTCTATCCCTCGTGGGAGCCAAATTCCTGCAGTTCTGCTGATTTTGACGCCTGGTGGCAAACCAGATTCCAAAATCTACCAGCTTCTGTTACCGCCCTCAAGACGCTTTTTGACGGTTGGGAGAACTGGCATCTTTTTGCGGAGGGGGAGGCCAAAGCGCACATGATCCAGACCATCTAGGACATTAATGCACAAATTATAGAAGGTAGATATTTGATTCTGTCTGGGATTTGTTCTGTCTTGATAATCTGTTTTTAACATATGTTCTGCCTGTTATTAGATCCTTCTTTGACAAAGAATGTGGGTGGACAGTCTGTCCAGGCTGGAGAAGTGATTGGTAAGCCTTCCTTTTTTAATTTTCTTCTGTCTTTTCCTGTTGGATTGGCTTCTAACCTCTAACTGTTTGGTGCAGTCTCTTCCGTCATTGCGGCCGGGGATTTGGAGCTCCCTTCTGCTGATGAAGAGGATGATGTTGAGGCAGAACAAACCCCTGCCGAGGCTGTTCCTTCTGGTAGAAGAAAAAGAAAAGGGCCTGCTCCC
>NW_023010240.1:793-3164 GCF_902201215.1 Prunus dulcis | reverse complement strand
TGAAAGGACCCGCCCCGAATTTTTCCAAAACCCGGGACGAACCCTTTGAAATTCCTGACATCACCCCGATGCCGGGCCCACTTACTAAAGACCGAGACTTTCTGCCGAAATTTCGGCAGAGTCTCCCCTATAAATTGGACATTTCCCAAAATTCATACCTGCATAAAAACACAATTTATATTCCCAACTGGCAGTATGCACAATATAATTTCATGCAATTCACACAAATGGCCTTCGGCCTTCCTATAATTCTCAATGAACTACCAACCACGCTAACAGGTCAATTCATGCCTTAAACAAGGCAAATACTAAATTCAAATAAAAACTATGACTAACATTAGTCTGCGGCTGCACCGAACAACCTTAGGCTGCCTACGTACCCTCCTTGAGGGATCAAACCACACGTAGTTCTTCCATAAAACCTAATTCCACACTCAGGCGATACCTCATTTCATTTCTCTGTATTACACAAAATCTCCCCATACGCCGGTACAACCAACGCCACGTATGGGGTCTGTCAACACGCCGGATAACCTACGCCACGTGCGACCATACCATACTATCCTAATATCTCCCCATACGCCGGTACAACCAAAGCCACGATGGGGTCTGTCTCAACGCCGGATAACCTACGCCACGCGAGACCTGCACGTCATATCACATAACTCCCCATACGCCGGTACAACCAACGCCACGTATGGGGCTTGTCCCAACGCCGGATAACCTACGCCACGCGGGACCTCAACATCATATCACAAATCTCCCCATACGCCGGTACAACCAACGCCACGTATGGGGCCTGTCGACACGCCGGATAACCTACGCCACGTGCGACCTCAACACAATATTACAATATCTCCCCATACGCCGGTACAACCAACGCCACGTATGGGGCCTGTCTCAACGCCGGATAACCTACGCCACGTGAGACCTGACTTTCACTTGGTGGTGCTTGTAGTGAAACCAAGATCCAGGAAGTTACCTAAGGTAGTGCGTATAGCACTCCAACTAACATTCTAGACTCTTTTGTACCCTTGTACAAACATATATATCATTATATTTTAATACTAATATTGCGTAAACCCCAATAATAGTCTAGCACCAGATAATCCCCCTGGGAAGGTGAGATTACTCCGGGAGACTCACGGTCAACCAAGGGTCAAACTACCCTAACCCTGGTCAAATGGGCCCACGGGGACCACGACCTCCAAACTCCGATCCGAAAGTTCCTATGGGTTCTATAAAGTATAGGACACTCGTCCCGTAAGTTTGGTTCAGATCGGACGGTCGGATCGCTCACGATCGCACGATCTAACGGTTAATATAAAATATAAACTTTAAATTATTAAATCGGAACATCCGGGGCTCCGATTCACAATCCGTGAATTCCTACACGGTCCTAGAATTACCCAGATTAGCATATATTAAATTTGGGACCATCCGACGGTCCCACCCTATCGAACCCGGATAACGCTCAATATGCGATCGTCCGTTCGATAGTCAAACGATGTCCGAATTGAGATCTGCGAAATCCTACGCACTCGTGACAACTAGGAGATCGCATTGGGACAATAATGCCCCTATGCTACAGTGCCCACGCGCTGCCACATGCGCGGGCAGCGTGTGGGTGTCCAAAGCGATAAAGGTTCGCCGGAAAATCTCAACATCTCGGGCCAAGACTTCTACCCTAGGTATAACACCCTATTTGGAGTCACTTTTGTTCTTGGGCTTACCCCAAAAACTGACCGGAAGTGGCCGGAATCGGAGACCCAAAACCGGCCAAAACCTAAGTTGGAAATCAGTTAATCTACGCTCAAAATTAACGAAATCCTACCCAACCATCAGCTAGAGCATGGAAAATAGGTAGAAAACCATACCTTACTCGTCCAATTTGGTGGAGAAATGAGAGAGAACGAAGGGTCGAAAGTTTTGTAAAAATCTGTCCAAACCGCTGCCTTTCGTGGCTGATTTCGGCCACCACGGTGGCGGATCGAGGCGGCGCTGGGGTGGAATGGAAAGTAAGGAGTGTGGTGGTTCCAACGGGACCGGTGCCGCCCCAAGTGGCGGCGTGTGGTGGCGGTGGCGACGACGAGAAGTCGCTGTCGTCGCAAGGGAGGGGGAGGGATTTTCTGGGTTTTTTCGCAGGAGAGAGAGAGAGAGAAATCTGGTTTTAAAAAAACAACTTCGAAATATTTACGATTTTGCCACTGAACTTGTTTTGCTCGTAACTTCTTCGTTCCAACTCCAAATTGGGACCACTACGTGTCTACGGACTCGTCTCAGTACGACCTATCAAAAAATACTAGTCACTAGTCCCAAACTCTCTCCGGTCAAGAATATGACCAAAATGCCCTTAATAAATAAATAA
Organism: Prunus dulcis; assembly: GCF_902201215.1. NCBI lineage: Eukaryota > Viridiplantae > Streptophyta > Magnoliopsida > Rosales > Rosaceae > Prunus > Prunus dulcis. Next base: position 796 of record NW_023010240.1, on the reverse strand, counting down.
TTT
>NW_023010240.1:0-672 GCF_902201215.1 Prunus dulcis | reverse complement strand
TCCTTGGAAAGCTAGACGCTTCCATTTGTGATTTGATTCTCTTCTAGTCGTCCTACTAAAAGAGGATCCGCGTTCTTTGACTTGTTGATATTTTCCTTCTTTTTTCAGAATCGATAGGCAGCATTGCCAACACGATGCTCTGAAGGAAAGGTCAGGAAAGATCATTTTTACCGAATTGTAATCATCATCGATCTCTCTCGACCACGATCCATTTCGGATTCTGATGAAAGATCACTACTCAGACGTGCTCACAAGAGAGGAGACCCCCAAGTACTCTCCATCTCCATAGGTAGGATTACTCAATCCATTTGGGTCTTCTCCTTGGATTTGACCACAGTATTCCCACCACACACGAGCCTCTTTCTGAAAGAGAATTAAGGCTATCATAATCTCTTCCACACTTGTGATTTCGATTATACTAACGCCACCTCTCAGACCTTGGATCCCTTGATCCAATGTCGGGGAGCGGTTCGTTCTAAAGAAAGGTTGTGCTCTCAGAATCTTCGACTCCGTGCGCTAGGCACACAGTCGAAAATTAGCAACATGTTCAGGCAATGGAGGATCCCTATAAGCAGGTTGATCAACCCCCTATCCTTCCACCCATGCGGACTCAACGTCGCAAGGTGCCATTCCGAGATGGAACCCATTTTGATCCCCACAACTTAAGGATGC
>NW_023010239.1:27500-29071 GCF_902201215.1 Prunus dulcis | reverse complement strand
CAAGTGCATCAGCCCTCGATTATAACATTGCACAGATAATGCACACAACCCACCAATGCATTTCTATATTGGGCCGACATTCTTACTCATTTCAAATCCCAATCCAAATCTTAACCAATCCTAACATTACACTTTTGGAACACTTTACTCCCCATACAAAAAATTCAAAAACACAGTCAAACCTACCTACCTACCACGAAATCACCTCACGTGCATAATTTCAAAACAAAACTATATCCTGTAATTGCATTCAGTTACTTGGATTTGCATACAGGCGATTAGTAATTGCATATAGAGATATGCAATTGCATGAACATAACAACCATGAATGTGAGATACCCACTTCACCTCACGACACTTTCAGACTGAGAAACCCACTTCATCTCATGAATGTGAGAAACCTACTCCCCCTCTTGCCCCAATTCATCACCACAGAAATTCAATTAACAATAACATAAAACATAGTGTTAACTTACCTTCACAAGGAACTAATACCAAATGCTTTCACAATGGCTCGATTGCAGATGAGAGGAGTGCCAACAACCTACCAACGACTGGAAAAACTGAATTCCAATTCCTATTATCAACCCAAAATGCTAACCCAAAAAATTTCCCCAAAATCCAAACCCTAGAATATGGGGTTTTCTACAATGATGACAAAGAAGAGAGAGAGGATGCAGAGACAAGGAAGAAACTTTCTACAGAAGAGGAGTTGAAGAAGATGACTTTGATGTAATGAAGATTATCAGTTTCAAGTTGAAGCCCCTCCACTTTGAGGAAGAAGACTGAGTGCATGCGAAATTGTATTAGGAGCAGCGAGTCCAAACCTTTACCTGTTGACCAGATCAGCAAGTTTCCTATGTTTTTTAAAACCCCTCACGTGATCGGCTGTACTAGTACAGCCGATGCACCACAGATGGTCTCCTTTATATATAGCATTGTTTGGTTTTTCAAGTCAATCCTTTTTTATATAAGTACATCGTGCATTCTCCATATGTAAAGGTGAAGCAATAATCCAAGCAATTTGCAAAACCGATATGAGGAGAACAAGTCAAACAATAAAAAACGAGCCAAATAATAGTCTAGTATATCTTATGTCAGGAAACTATTAATAATTGAAACCATTTAACCACAATTAAAAACCTTGCTGATATAATTTCAAGGACAAGTAAGTTGCCCAGAATGAGGCCCACCATCAAGCATGGGTTGCTTTCAAGACGAAATTCGTTTTTGATTTGTTCTTTTAATGAGGACATTGTATTATGTCGCTCTTTGTACGTCTTTGGTTCTATGAATGAATTTTTTTTCTATAAAAATAAATAAATAAATAAATAAAACGACATTAAGCCCAACAAAAAAAAAAGAATATAAAGGACCTTTATATAAAAGAAGATTGATGGCAACCAAAATGAATGAAGGCAAATGTACAAAGGCCCAACACAATAAAATCAAATATATACTTGTTCTCATATTCGTTGTACTGCCAATGAGTGTGGCTTATTGTATAGCCCATTTTGCCTTGTATATCGAGGTTTCTCTATACTGGTTCGAGGAACCTCTTGATTTTATTG
>NW_023010239.1:0-20000 GCF_902201215.1 Prunus dulcis | reverse complement strand
ACTTGTATGGGCTTATTAGCTAGCCCTGGCCTCCCCCTAAAATGTAAGGACTTTTTTCTTTAATAAGGAAGTAGCTAGGTTTATGCATGGGATGCCTTCCTACAGGAAATCTTTTATATCCAGAGGATGCTCACTTTCTCTCTCTGTCGTGCATAAATTAGGAAGTTTGTTGACAAGCAAAACAGCACAATTACAAGGAAAGAGGCTAAGAGAGAAAATACAAAAATGAAAAGGATCACCATAGATATTTCTATTGTCTTTTAAGTTTTAACCAAAGCCCCCACACACACAAAAGCAACTAGTTGCCATACAATGATATCTGAAGTAATTCACTTGTGATGAATCTTAAAACAAGAGATGATACTAGGGCAGGGATTGTCCGCCAAGATGTCCTGAAGGAGTTGGTGGAGGATCTCTTGGGTGATCCCCATCCGCACCACGGCGTTGAGGACGCCGCGGACCACCAGAAAGGGCATTCTTTACTTCCTTAATTTCTGGAAAAATAGAGTGTTATTGATAAAATCAGAAGCAATTGAATGAATACCCTTTGTTACATATATGGACATGCAGCAGTATGTAATTCCCAATTTGGAGTTTTTAATTTTTATGATTGTATCAGCTGAAGTAAAGGGAGTAGTAAGGCAATCAAAGTTACCTTTTATTGGCAATATTGGTCTATGTGGTCCGGTTGAAGAGTGAGCTAACACAATCTCAAGCTCAAGCAATAGGATTATAAATAGTGCAGACACTGCTATAGAAAGGAGCTTTGCCATTACTAATGAAAAGGCTAGTTATGCATTGGATGACTTCCAGGCATCCTTTATATATCCAGAGGAAGTAAATCTTGACTCGCAAAACTGCACAGTTTTACAAGAAAAGTAAGAAGAAGGAGGTACGAAAGTGCTAGGAAAGATACAAATTTTTTGGGAGAGTGTAGGCCGTGTTAATTTTGTGATGTGAAAGTCTTGACATAGGGGATTGACCAAACCAAAGAGACCACTGGTACTCCGCCACATGGAGATGACTTTTATACTAGACCCACACACGATTGGACTATTAAAAGGGGTCCTTATTATTGTAAACCCTTGTATTTACAAGAATAAGGACTACATTTACTTCTCCAAGATCTACCCTTATCTTAACATTAAAACTGGAATCCACTATAAATGATAAAACCTCAAGTTCATTGAATTCAGAATGATAGCATAATGCCCTAACCAGATGCTAAAATTGGTTTAAATACTCCTAGAAACCCTAGAAAACTAAAGGAAAATTAACAAAAGTTTCCAAAAACTAGCAAAATACTAAAACACTTTTTTGGGCTGTTAACCGATCTCAAATGCTCATACATCATGGCAAATTGATGAGTTTTACTCGTGACGTCATTTTGTTCGAAACAATGAGCCATGGGCCCAAATCCGAACTCGAAACCCAAACTTGCAGGTTGTTGATTTTGCCTTTGCGCACACTACCTTTGGTAGGATTTTTCAAACACCCCCCCCCCCCCCCCCAACCTTTGGTGGGGAAGCTTGAAAAGATGTTTACACACTAAGCAAAATAGTAAACGGTCAAAGGAGAGATAATAACCAATTCAATACATTCTTCAATGCATTTTCTGCACGCCATTGATTCTCTTCAAAACTTTTTCAGAGAACTAAAAAAAAGCTCTGAATTCAATCAGTTCTGTTTACACCATAATGAACCGAGCAGACCCAGCATCAAAGCGACTAGCACCAAGGCAGCCACGCCTTCTCCCGTGCCGAAGGAAGACACACTTCCGAGGTACCAGACACCTGCCGAAGCTCTCAGCTGCCAAACTTAAAGGACACGTGTCGCCACCACAACGGCTTGCACAAAGTCCCACATTGGAACTTTGTGCAAAACTCCCACTTTCACCTCCTTATAAATAGGGAACAGTACCCAGGTAAAAACAAGAACTATTCTCCTACTTTTACTGTTACTCTGCCAGAATTGCTACCCGTAACTGACTTAGGCATCGGAGAGCCTTCGGCCGGCACCACACCGGTGTCCGAAACTTAACGGTTGCTTCTCCTCTTTTTACCTTCTACAGGTCTCTCACCAACCCATTTCACCAAGCCCTCAGCCCTCTTCCCTGCTGAAGACCCAGCACATCTAATCACTAAGTTGGACTCAATATTGGCCGGGCCATTTTGAGCATCAACAGTTTGGCGCCGTCTGTGGGAATTGACACAAAAGGCTTATGTTGTTCTCCTCTTCTCCAATGCCCTTCGGCAACCATACAATCAACGTCACCTAAGTTGCCGTTCGGCAATGCCTTACTGGAGCCACCATGAATGCTAAGGCAACAAATTGTAGAGGATGATATTTTAAGGAAAAGCCAATCAGAATATGGCTATCACCTTGCATGGCTTGCATGGCTTGCATGGCCAAACCACCATCTCAATTCAAAGTGTCATTCGACACTTCTTTGAAGAGAAAAAATATGGGGACTTGAGCTTGTTCTACAAGCTTCATTATTTGGCCCGTGCGCTGCCTTCAGTACCCCACTATCATTTGACACGAGCGATGCCTTCGGCACCCTGTCGTTATTCAGCACGAGCGATACTTTTGGCACCTCGTCATCATGTTGCGTGTGCGATGCCTTCGGCAGGCCTCTTTGACATGAGCGATGCCTTCGACACCTCACCTTGCATGGCTTGCATGGCCAAAAGAGGAAGCCACCATTTCAGCCCAAGAAACCACCTTTCAGTCACGTTAAAAGAGTCTCAATTTTTGAGTGACCAAGTATTCCGAATGCACCAAAGATATCACCATGCATGGTTCACGCATGGCCAAGGAAAACTTGCTCCGCTCACTCTGAAGGATATGCCCGCATACATCCTCACCACATGCACTTTGCATGGCTTGCATGTACAAGGAGGCAAGCTAATATTCCAATCCAAGGGAAGCCCATGAAGCTTCCAAGAGATAAGTGAAGCATACCATATCTCTTTTATTCATATTTTATTTGGAATGTTGCATTTCAAATTTCATTAAAATATTAGTATTGAATAAAGTAAAACCCATGTGTGGTAGATGACGTTGGGCAACATTGCCCAGCCTTGGAGGGCTTTACATGCAGCACCATGCACTACAGCACACAGCAAGGAATACGCCAAGGACCCACAGCTGCTGTTCAGCAGCTCTTTCCTCTCAAACTCAGGGGACTTGTTCCACTATCTGTCGAAGCCACAAATACTGATATGGCACCAAGTGCATCACCCTTGTGCCAAAGCTTCTCAAACAAACTTGACAAACCAAAAACAACATTACTTTGCATGGCTTGCATGGCCAAGGAAGCCTACGTGGTAGCTATGGCACTAGCTGATGGTGTTTTCACTGCTGGCTTTCACCAAGTCGGCAACAACTCATTTTGCTTTGCCATTTGGTTCACCGAGCCTTCATCATCTGACCACTACCAAAACCGCACAATGGTTTAGATGGCCAACCGAGACCAACCGGCGAATGGAACACAATTCTTGTCTCCATGAGAAGCCAGAGCAACTTCTCCTTTGGTTTCTATAAGCTTTTCTTCGACAATGACAACCTCCTTCGTCTAGTCTAGGATGGCCTTCAGCCTTCAAGTGTCTATTAGTTTGAGCCATGGCTTGCAGGCCAGGATGCTGGAAGGTCCACATACAATAGCAGTAGAATTGCAGTTTAGCGGTTTGTGCTTAGAAGACACCCAACTTCGGCCATTACACTAGTTCAAAAACGGACAACAAGAGTTCGAACCAGGTACTCCCCAAATTCTCCCTTGCTGAAGACACGAGAAGCGCAGCTCTAAGCCAATGCCAAGAGGGCTCACATAAACCTTACGAAAGGCCCTTGCCGAAGAACCAAGATGCCTCACTCTCCTTAGGCACTGCAGACCCAGAAGGCCTAAAAAATATTCTACAATACACCCTTGCCGAACGGCAAGGGCTATGCAGAACCTGGGAGGGCGCTCGAAAATTGTATGGCCTCAATGATCTTGCCTAAAGCCTCCTTCGAAACCAGTCTTGCCGAAGCTCCTTGGCTCTATATTAAGCGGAACGGTAGGCAGCAGGCCGAAGCCTAGCTCTTAGGGCTGATTCCAGCCTACCTTGCCGAACGGCAACTTTATGCTGAATCAGGCAACGTACCCAGACCTCTGAGAGATCGACAATTTAGTTTCGGTAGCTTCCGATCGGTGCCTACGGAGGATGAGAGCCCTTATTCACAGCTAGCAAATCAAACTACCGTTCGGCACCACAAATTACATACAACATCAAGCTTTCACTTGGTCAAACTCAAGCCACCAATCAAGGGCGCCATCACCCATAGAACGGCAAGGTCGATGAAGCATCAATGGGCATTCTGCAAAATAGAAGAACCACAAAAACTCATGGGAAATGTGACATCATTCCTTCCGTTCGGTAGGCCATCGTCCGAAGCTATGAGACCCACGCAAGGAACCACACCATCTCCAGACATTTGCAGAAACCCCAAGTCTCCTTTGCTAAAAGCCTGTAATTAGTTGGACCCTTGCCTGCCGAAGCCCCTCCTTCATGAAAAAATCAATTCCAGCCACCCTTGCAGAATGGCAAGCTTGTGCTGAAGCAACGCAGAGCCCAAGGCAAACTGACCAAGTCGACCTCAGCTCGGATAGCAAGACAGCGATGCCGAAAGACCAGCCCCTTGTTGAAGGCAAGGCTTGGGCTCGAAACCTCAGAGGCTCACGACATTTCTTCAAGGCAAACTATCACTTGCCAAAAGGTATCAGCCCAGATTCCGAATGTACCAAAAACTGACCACCACAAGCTGAAAACACGAACGGGCTGGCGACCACTTTTTCCCAAGCCCCCCTTGCCGAACGGCAAGGGCTATACAACCAGAGAAGCCCCCCTTTTTGAGCCGGAGAAGACCCTTGTCGAGAACTTCTTCTATCACTCTTGCCGAACGGCATGGGCTGTGAGGCAGGAAGAGAGTTCACAAAACTCTTCAACCTCGCCGAAGCAAGCCCACTCACCGACTCCTACAAACGCCCTTTGCTGAAGAGTGCCCAGTCAACTTGCCGAAGACACCACAGGCTCTACAAAAAAAAACTTTAGATCATCCCTTGCCGACGGCAAGGGAACGGCAAGGGTTGTGCAAACAATAGAAGGCCCAACTCCAACTAAGGCTCAGCTCCAAAACAAACTCCTAAGGCCAAGCTCCGTACACAAGCTTGGAGGCCCACGGAGTTGCCCCACGCCTCCTTTTTAACAAAGGCCCAAACTCAACCTCATTCCAAGAAAGATCTTGCTGAACCAAAAAAAAAAAACAAAAAAAACAAAAAAAAAAAAAAACCTTGCCGAATGGCAGGCACTGCAAAACGAATAAAGGGACTTCTAAAGTGCTCCCCAAGACACCCTTGCCAAAGTTTCAAGGCCCCAGCCCCTGCTGAAGGTACTTAGGCCCTAGAGAAAATCATTCCCACTGGACCATGTCGAACGGCAAGGCCCATGCTCAGGCCATGGCTTACATCACGGCAAATTTCTCTTGCCTAACCCCTTGCAGCCCAGCTCCACAGAGCACAAACCTCAGGCCTTTGCCAAAGCCCAGCTCATGAGGCCCACCTATCAAGAACTTGGAAACTTGCAGGATCAAGCCCTTCAAGTTCTTGTCGAAGCCTTGAAGGCCCAGCTCCAAGGACCAGCCCTTGTTAAAGCCCAACTTGCGCAGTCTTGGCCTCACTTGCCGAACGGCAATGGTCATGTACATGGCCCACCTGCCAAGCACTCACTACTTGCCTCAACTCTCCACACCTGGGTTCACGCAAGTTCAAGCGACTCAGCTACCTTGCTAAAAGCCCAAACTTTGGCCACCATGGTCCTAGCTTTTTGCCATACGCCAAGCCAACTAATGCATGGTACCCTTGCCGAACGACAAAGGATTTGCTTAGGCAAAGTGATGTGCTCACAGGTCTCTCCCATTGCCGAAGCCAAGACCAGGCCCAGCTCCATACGGCCCAGCCCATCCCACTTGCCGAAACATCGAGCCACAGCCACAAGGTACCTCAAAAAAAAAAAAGAAAAAAAAAAGAAGAAGCTATTTTTATTATTATTTCTCCAAATAATAATAAAAAATGCACACTTGCATTTTTTCCTTCAGCACCCTTGGCAACCCCCTTTTTTGCCTTCGGCACCCCCTGTACCTAGCCACATCACCTTGCGACATGCAAGCTTTGTGTCCTATTCGGCACCCATGTGCCTAGCCACATCGCCTTGCAACTTGCAAGCTTTGTGTTGCCTTCGGCACCTACATGCCTAGCCACATCGTCTTGCGACATGCAAGCTTTGTGTTGCCTTCGGCACCCCCGTGCCTAGCCACATTGCCTTGCAACATGCAAGCCTTGTGTCACCTTCGGCACCCTTGTGCCTAGGTACATTACCTTGCAACATGCAAGCTTTTAACCTTTGGCACCCCGTGCCCTTTGACATTTTATCTTGTGACATGCAAGCTTTGTGCCTTTGGCACCCTCTTGCCAAGCCACATTGTCTTGGGCATGCAAGCTTTGTGTTGCCTTCGGCACTCCCGTGCCTAGCCACATTGCCTTGCAACATGCAAGGTTTGTGTCGCCTTCAGCATCCCCTTTGCTTTCGGCACCCCTGTGCCTAGCCACGTTGCCTTGCAACATGCAAGCTTTGTGTCACCTTCGGCACCCTTGTGTCTAGGTACATTACCTTGCAACATGCAAGCTTTAAGCCTTCGGCACCGCGTGCCCTTCGACATTTTGTCTTGTGACATGCAAGCTTTGTGCCTTTGGCACCCTCTTGCCAAGCTACATCGTCTTGCGATATAAAAGCTTTGTGTCACCTTCGGCACCCTCATGCCTAGCCACATCTTGTGTCGCCTTCGGCACCCTCGTGCCCAACCACTTCACCCGCGACATGCAACTTTGTGCCTTCAGTAACCTTTTAACCTTCGGCACCCTCGTGCCAAGTTTTCTCCCTCCAATGTCCTTCTTACTTGGGTACTTAGGGGACTATGGGCAGTGCACTATACAGCTTGGAAGATGAACTATGGTGTTGCTTGGCCAGTGCACTTAAAATTACAAGTCCCCAACCAAGAAGTACCTTCTTACTCGAGAACTTGGGGGACTACTGTTTGTACCATAACTGACCGAGCAACTAGCTAGGCTAGATTATTCAAGTGCCATGCTTTGAAAGGTCATCACCTTAGCCAAAGAAGCATCACCACAAATCACAACTCTAAGCAAAGCAAGAGGAGTCCCATATCGAAAACTACAAGAGATGGAGACTCCCCCTTACCTATAAAAGAAGACTGCTCTTTCCTTAGAAGGGGATCCGGGTCTTGGATCTAGACCCTTAGGCCTTGGACTCTTTCTTCTGGATCCATCTCTGGACTGGGCTTCTCACTTGTTATCTTTATATTTGGATCCAATCCCCTTGTACAAATGTAAACAAACATTATCATAATAAGAACACCCTTCTCCATGGACGTAGCCCATCATTCGGGTGAACCACGTATATCTTGTCTTCTATATGTTTATCGTTTGCCCAAATCCTCACACACTTGGTGAAGGTCCTCACCTTCATCCATCATACATCACACCTCATCACTAAGTTGGACTCAACCTTGGCCTAACCGTTTTGAGCATCAACAAGTCGAGCGTATAATCCAATCCCAGGTACCCAGCTACCACGTGTTGACGCAACTCCTAGCTTGCCAATGCCGCGTGTGGCCCAACCAAACTATGTCCTACCCGTGCAGACTGCCCATCATGGCCTATGGCACACCCGACCAAAGGTGCCCGAACCTTTACCACACACCAGAAAATCCAACTCCACATGTAGTAAAGTGACAGTAACCAATATCCAAAGGAACCCACATGCGGGAAAATCCAATGCCACGTGCGGCCAAAACAACCCAACCATGTCCTACACACACAAATTGCTTTACCACACGCTGAAAAATCCAACGCCGCTTGTGATAAAGTACTAACAAATAAGGGAGCCCACACACAGGAAAATACAATGCCACATGTGGGTAAAATAACTAGAGAAAGTACGTATGGTGGTGAGATTCACAACTCATATATATATATATAAAGATAATATACCCGCCCTTAATTCAATTTCCCCAAATTCTCAATATTCCAATGTACCCAAATGTTTATTCATAGTATAGAAAATAAACTCTCATAAGCATAGATTCCATAACCCAAAATATTCAAAAACTTCAATATCAAATTAAATCTGTTAATTCCGTAACATAAACTCGTAGACCTGTCAAGACCCCAAAATAATTCGAATAATAATCAAAACTTGTTTGCACATAATTTTCATAAAATACTATATTCCACAATTAAAACAATAGACTTTCATAAATAACCCAATATCACCCAATTCATATACTTTAATAATAATAATAATAATAATAATAATAATAATAATAATAATAATAATAATAATAAATAATGATAAATAATAACCCTTAGAGATCCCATATCCTCATTAACCCAAATTAAATCAATTTTCAATCAAAACACATTTATGCAAGCAATTCCATATTTGAAAAAAAATGAATTACACTTAAAAACAAATGTCCACTAACTTCCTAATAATCATAGCCGCGTACCAAGACTCACTTTCACAACCAATCAATCAAGTATCCCATAATCATAACTTCCATGACTCCAAATATTTCATAAACCACAAATATCAATATAATATCCAATAACCATAATTAAACTATCTTATGATCTCATAATTAACACACAATATAAAAACATTCCGATTATCAAAAAGTAATGCACACTTAAATCAATTGTCCACTCCCACCATAACTCAATAATCAATCTCATCCACGAAATAAAATTCAAACCCTAGTTCCCGGAACTTAACGCTTAAGTGCACGACTACTGGGAAGTTTCTAAGGCCAAACTAATGCTCTTCAAAAGGGTGAGATGACCTCGGAAGACTCACGGTCAACTGAGTGGTCAAATTTCCCAAATTGCTCAATCGGGCCCGCGGGGCCCACGACCTCCGATTTCTGGTCTGAAAGTTTCTACGAGTTTAACAAAACTTACTTAACACATCCTATAAGTTTGGTCTCGATCGAGCTATCGAATTTAAGCCGATCGCACAATTGGACGACGATCGCTTCGCCTAACGATGAAGTCATTGATTTGGAGTATCTAGGACCCCGATTCTCAATCCTCGAGTTCCTACACTATCCTCGAGGTACAAAAAACAACATATGGAAGAACTGTTGTCATTGTTGTTGTTGTTGTCGCTACTGTCGTAGTTGATGTTGTCTTTGCTTGCTTCACTTTTCGTTACTGTGGTCTTTAATGTTGCTTTTGCCCTTCTTTGCCTTGCTTTATTAGTTTTCTGTTGCTGTTGCTGTTGCCGCTACTACAGCCGTTGATGTTACCGTTGCCGCTATTTTTGTTGTTGATGTTGTCTTTGTTTGCTTCGCTTTCTTTTGCTATGGTCATTGCCGATGATGTTACTGTGTTTTGATCCTTCTAACCTAGCCCTAAACACTATCTATTTCTGCTACACTATACACCTAACCTATAATCCTAGCCCCTCGCCGTCGTCTACCTTGCTATTGTCGTCGTTGCCTACCTTGCTATTGTAGCTGCTGCTGCCATCCCTTCATCCATCTCTATTTCAATGCTGATGCCTTTATTTCCTTATAGGGTTTCTGTTTTCTTCCTTATCTACTGCCTTACTCACATGGTGTCTATGTTCTACTTTACCTACTGCCGTGCTCACAGGGTTTCTGTGTTCTACATTATCTACTGCCATGCTCACAGGGTTTCTGTGTTATACTTTTAAGCGTTCTCCTATGTGCCCTATTTGTTATGGTTTGTCAATTGTTTTCACTCGTGGTTTATGACAAGGCCTTCTCTAGAGTTGTTCAATTGGTCAATGTCGAGTATGGGGTTCTATGACTCGCTTGTCAAGTTGGGCATGCGAAATATCTTTGCCCCAACTTGAGGGGAAGTGTTGGCGTGTCCTTACTTAGTTAGGATTTTGGTTCCTTACTATGTGAGGACTTTGGTTACTTACCCATGTATCTAGTCCTATTATAATTGAGATTTATTTTCTATTGTAATTTATATTTATTTTCTATTGTTAGGCAAACTTCTTCAATCTTCATTTTCAATTTCGCATTTCTCTCCACAAACTGATACTCATGCCGATCTATAATTCTTATACAATAATTGTTTATAATTTTTGAATTTGCACGTGTACGATTGTCATTAACATTTCATTTTACTCGTCTGTTATATATATTTTATTAATAGTGTACAAATGAATCTAGATGATCTTCCTTTAATTTCCAAAAAGAGAAAGTAGATATCCAAAAAGACCAAAAAGTTGAAGCATCTAGTTTGTATGCAATTCTTGACTTATCAGATTGTTAATCTGCCTTCTCTTAATTGGTTTTTTACTTTATATATTTTAATTTTTTTTGCCAAATGTTTTTTTTTTTAAGCGGCCCCTCTCACTACTATAAAAAGGGAAAAAGACGACCAGAAAACAACGACGGAAGAAAAAAAAAAAGAGAAATAGCTTAAAATGACACCCATTTCATAATTTTACCTAAAAATACCACCCCTTCCCAATTTTTGTACAACTATCACCTATAAATATAAAATTATTGTCCACTTATTGTTGATTTTTCAAAAGTTCAGAAATTTTTTTCTCTCTTAGCTCACACAGCTCTCTCTCTCTCTGGCACAGCTCTCTTTCTCTTTGGTATCTGTCTATCACAGCTCTCTGTGTCTCTCTTGGCTCTCTCTATCTTGGCTCTCTCTCTCTCTAGCACAACTCTCTGTCTCTCTCTTTGCTCTCTTTCTCATAGCGCAGCTGTTTCTCTCTCTAGCTTCGTTATGTCTCTTTCTCCCCTGTTCGATCTCTTGCTCTTTGTTTGGAATCGCGAACCCCTCCCTTTAGCTATGTCTTCTGAATAGCTGCTTGCAAACTTGAAGCTCTAGTGGATTGCCGACCTCGAAAAGGTAGTGTTGATGGTTATTTTCTTAATATCAGTGGGAATATGTGAAATGGGTTATAGTTTGATTTTTTGGGTTGGTGTTAAATTCATTTTGGCTTTAATTTCTTGGGGTTAGGTTTTGTTGAATATTCATGCTCATTCATCTGGGTTTGTACCAATTGCATTTAGATTGGTCTGGATATGTGAATCTTGAAACTGGGGATTTTTCATTTGATGTAGTAGAGCTGTATAGTGTGACTCTGATGTGTTACTGGTGTACTGTTGTTGTGTTCCTCTTATTTTACAGTCGTATTGCTGTTATATTGTTATTATATTGCTTATATATTGCTGCAATATTGCTGTTATATTTTGGTTATATTGCTAGTGTATTGTATGGGTATTGTGGTTATATTGTGTTAATGAAATGTTGTTTTGTCATGGTCAGAAATAGAGACAATTGTTATTCTCGTGTGCTACAATGGAAAATGGGTCACCTCGAAGAAGATGTGCAAATACGAAAAGGGTGACTCAAAAGGCTTAATAGTTCACGGACCATCAAATTTGCTGAACTGTTGGACCGTGTGCATCAGATTGGTAATACAAATAACAGGGAATCATCATACTAAGACCATTTCAGAGAAACCCCAAAACCAATTTCAGTGAAACCCCTAAACCCTCAACCATTTCGAACAAACCCCTGAACCGATTTCATAGAAATGCATAAACCCTAAACCAACTTCAGAGAAACCCTTAAACTGTAAGAAAATGACGATGAACAGTACCTGTTCAGGGTGAATGATGAAGTTGAGCTTCGATGAACAGATTTCGCTGAGAAAGGAAGAGAGAAGAGAGAGTTAGAGTTAAGCGACGAGAGACTGAGAGCTGAGCGACGAGAGACTGAGATCTGATCGACGAGAGATGAGAGAGTGAGAGCAAAGCGACAAGAGAGTGAAGAGAAACTGAGAGACGGAGCCAAGAGAGAGAGCTAAGAGAGAACTTCAGCAAAACTGATAGAGAACTTCAGTAAAAGTGATGTGTGCAATAAGGGGACAATAAATATATATTTATAGGTTATAGTTCCAAATTTTTTTAAAAAGGGTGGTATTTTCAGTTACAATTATAAAAATGGTGGCATTTAGAGCTATGTCCCAAAAAAAAACCGTCGTTGTGTTTAGAAAGACGACGGTAACAGAAAAACGACATGGATCATCAACTTAAATACCTAAAAAATTGAAATCCGCTTTGGTATTTCCAAAACACGACACATCAAACTTAACAAGCATCGTCTTATTAAAAATGTTTTCTCCTAACTTAAATTCTAACCTCAAAATCAACGACAGCTGGTAAGAATCCACCGACGTAGAAAGTAAAAACGATGATATAAAACTGCCGTCGTGTTAACTTCTAAAACAACGATAGAGAGTAAAGTGTCATGTCCACATAAAGACAAAGCGTTTGTAAAGAAGACGGCAAGTCTAGCTTTGAGTAATCTTGTACTTCAGTAATTTGTTTTAAGAAATAAAGAAAGATATATAAGACAGCTTGTACAACAAAGTTAAAAAAGTTCACTAAACAAAATAAACTGTCGTGGTAATTTAATGCACACGACGGTTTATAGAAAATACCGTCGTTTGAAAGGCATATAAACAAAGCCGACGTCTAATTCAAATGCACAATTTATAGAAATTCAAATTTCAGAGTTCTAATTCAAATTGCAAAGTTATGAGAATGTACCATTTCATCTTGCTTTTCTAGATCCCTAGATTTTTGTCTTAAGAAAAAAAGAAAGATATATAAGACAGCTTGTACAACAAGTTAAAAAGGTAAACTAAACCATCGTGGTAAGGCAAAACAGAAGATGGTTCCTAGGAAAAAGCAACGTTTAAAACAATTTACATGACGGTAAATGAAAAACATCATGGTGTAGAATCTATTACTTCGGAAAACAAGAAAACCGTCATCTAAATCAAAATAAAACTTTAAACAAATGTATATTCCAGAGTGAACCAGCCTGCTTTAGCAGAAATACAGGTAACAGCAATTGGATATATATATATCTCTAATTGCTGTTAATATATATATAGAGGTTTGCTCTTATGCGGACGTCCGCATTTTGTTAAACTACGGTTGTCCTCAGATTTACCAATATATGTGTACATACAAGTAAAAGCTTACATGCTGCCAGATTACTTTCACCTTGGCAGAGGTGTGGGCCCTCCAAAAAGTATCCGAAATGTGGGAATATGGAGATGCAAAAGAAGAAGCAGTACCATTGGTTGCTCTCAAGGCTCTTGCATCGTGTTAAGCACTTTGTACTAAACTGCCATTTTTAATCAATGAATCCAACAGCTTTCTAGTGCTAATTGGAATTGCATGAATCAAATCCACCTCTTCTGCAAAAAAAACAAGTGGTAACTGGCACAACCGTAGTTTAACAAAATGCGGACGTCCGCATAAGAGCAAAACTATATATATACACACAGTGGGATTGAGTCAATGAAGACAGCTTGTAAAACAAGTAAACTAAATACTACAATAACTCAATCCTTTCCACCGTCGTGGTATTGCAGTCCCAACAACGGTTTATTAGTAAAACAGACGTGGTATGTCTTTTCAAACTGCGGTAAATAAAAACCGTCGTTGTGTTGTACCTCTAACGACTGTAATTAACAATAACGACGTTTAATGGATTTCAAAAAACAGAATATGCAAAGTTTAGAGATGTTACCATTTCATCTTGCTTTTCTCCATCCTTTGCATTATCATCTTCAAAATTCAGGGCTCTCACATCAAGCGCCCAAAGCAACTTGCTTTGTCCGACATTGAATTTTTGGGACTTTGCTCTTGACCTTGGATTGGAAAGGGGTTAGGTGTCAGTTTGAGCATGATGGGATCAAAATTGGGAAGGAGTTGGCGCAGCTGATTTAGCAAAATATCCCTCTCAGCTTCTACCAATTCACTACTACATATTACAATTTGCGCGACGAATCCAATTTCGTCACGTAAAGTAACATATAATCGCACGAATTCAAGCGCGACAAATAATTCGTCGCGCGTTGTCTGTGGCGCAAAGATCGTGAAGAAAGACTTTGCGCGACCGATTGCACCACTCGTCGCGCAATTTGTGCGACGGTTAACCTTCGTTACACAAAAGGTTCAGATACGACGAAACTGTTAGTCGCACAAAATTATCCGCGACGAAAGTAGATTCGTCGCCAAAACAATGCACGGCGAATAATTTTCGTCGCGCAATACGTCTCGTAGACATTTGCGGCACCAAGAGTTCTTCGTCGCGCAATTCGTGTCTACACGTATTGCGCGACAAAACAATGTTGTCGCGCATATATTTTTGCACGACGAAAATGTTCGTCGCGCGATACGTGCCCAAAAAGTTTGCGCAACGCAATACTGTTGTCTCGCAAATCTATTTTTGCGACGAAAATGTTCGTCGCGCAAGAATAATTATATGTAATTTTAAAAAAAAAATGAAGCATTTTTTTTTCGGAATATATAAATTTGAAAGAAAAGAAAGATTTCGTCACGCAAAATGAATATACATAATTATTATATAATTTTAATATTACTTTTGTTTTATTTTATAAAAAAAATAAATTTAGTTTTTTTTTTTGGGTAATAAAATGAAATTCCAATTAAAAAAATTGAATTATAAATAACAAATCTATTATATAAAATAAATGTATGCTACAAGAGAAATATTTAAAAAATAATTACGAAAATAAAAAAAACTAATTGAATAATGTTCCAAAATCTACATTGTCATCTGGCACATGCGGTTCAGAGGTCTAGGGGTCTATAGGGGCCGACGTCTGGTGGGGATGCTTGGGATGTACGGGCTCGGAGGTCGACACATCAAAATGCGGGACTGGAATGCCAGACTGTGCGAGGGACTGCAGAATGACCGACATCTGACTCTGAAGAGTGGCCATCTGTGCTGTCAAAGCAGTGACCTGACTGTTATACTGCGCTGATGAACGGGGTCTGGGTTCCCTCCGCCTGACATTCCCCATCCCTCGACAATATGTCCCCGGTCTCCTCCCTAGAGTCTGATCCAATGTCTCCGTCAAGATCTGAAACCCAGCATCCTGTGGAGGATCCACAGACTCGATCGGAGTATCGGGAGGAAGTTGGGAGGCAGACTCCTGAAGAACCAACTGGCTCCTCTCCACCATCGTCGTCTGTTTAGCATAACATAAAATATAAATTCAAACATTCATATAATAACCTTTAAAGTTGAATGCGTAACATAAGAATTAAAATTAAATAATACTTACATGAAGGGACTCGGCCAACTCATTCCCAAGTCGAACATAAACGTCGCCAAAGACGTCGATCTCTGGGAATTTGGACCCCCCCTAAATTGAACAAGAGAAGAAAAATATTAGTATGAAAAAATAAATTAAGAATAATGAAATATTAAAAATTAAATAAAAATTATTTTATTATTACCTGTCGCCGTGCATCCATCCTATAGGAGAAGGGCCTGGAACCCGAATGATGGAGAAAAGTCTTCTTCTTCCTATTGCCCTTATTGACTTTGGCTTTATTCTGTTATACAAAAAATAAAACATATTAGTTGAAATTGAAATTAAATATAAAAAATTAAAAAAACATTAGTAAGAAAAATATAATAAATTTGAAATTCATATTACAAATTACCACAAAAGCGGGTGCCTGAAAATGAGCGCAGAGCCACGCCCAACTATCCTCCCGCCCCTCAAGCTCTTTCGGGCAACCCTCTTGAAGAGCGACTTGCGGATCATCGAACGCCTCAAAATGGTGGTGCAAGTCGCTCTTCCACTGCTTGTACCTCTCAAAGAAGAGTCTGTTGACGTGCGCCAACGACTCTTCGTCAAGGTCCTCCAAGTTGTAGTTCGTCTGCAATAAATTAATTACATACATTTAAATAATAGAAATATAACGTTTGAAAGAAAAAGAATGAAAAGGCCTACATATCGACAACTGGCCGCGAACCTCCGTCTTGGTCTCGTCAGGCATCACCTTCCAAGACTTCCATTGCATCGGGCAATGGCTCCGAATGACATGACCAATGTCGTGGGCCAAGGAGCTATGCAACTCCGCCATCGGTGCAGCCCGATGTCGCTCGTCGTATCCGATGTTGATACGACTGTTGGTCACCCGGGTGACCTTCGCCGTCTTCAACTGCCGATACAGCCCTCAGGTGTTCTTCTTGGCTGCAAAGAAAGATGACATGAATGTTAAATAAATAACAAATTTAACAATTAAATACACACACACACAAAAATAAAAACAAAAACAAGAAATCAAAATCAAAATAACTGGAGAAAAAGGAAAGCTATACCTGGCTGTGACCCCGATGGATCAGTGGATGTGGTGTCGGTGGTGCTGGCGGGCCGATGACACCGCCTGGCGCTAACAAGCTGTGTCACTGATAAAGCTGATGAAGCAGGCGCCTAGGAGAAGCAGGCGCTTGGGACCCCACAGGACCAACTGCCAAGTGGTCCATCAGTGCTGGCGCAGTGCAGCAGATGCTGGCGCAGTGGCAACAGATGTCGGCTGAGCCAGGGGCTCCGAACTCTGCGTAGTCGTCACCGCCCTACGACGTCGAATCAGGTCTGACATCTGCACAATTTCATTAATACACATACAAATTAATAAAAAATATACGAATATTTGAAAACACATACAATTTTATTCAGATCCTTAACCTAGGGTTTGCGAGTTCGGAGTATCCGGGACTCCAATCCACGATCGGTCGAATCCTAGATGATCCAAGAAATACAAGGTACACCATAAGTGAGTTTGAGTTCGATCCAACGGTCCAAACATAACAAACCTGGAAATCGCACAATAGGCAAAATCCGTTCGAGACTCAAACGGTAACCAAATTCCAATTCGAAAACACCTGCGCGCTCATGACAATTAGAGGATTGCACTGGGACCCAATGCATGACTGCTACAACAACCCACGCGTCCCCACAAGCAACCCACATGGGTGTTCAAAGCAATACCAATCGCCGGAAAAACTCGCAAAAAATTTTCACTAAGTGTCCAAGGAGGAAGAGGGTGAAAGGTGAAAGGGCTGGCTGAGATTGTTCAACGAGTATGCACAGCGTCGTGCAAAAACTCGCAAAAATTTTTCACTAAGTGTCCAAGGAGGAAGAGGGTGAAAGGTGAAAGGGTTGGCTGAGATTGAGCGACGAGATGACTTGGTTTCGTCGCGCAAGACTGTTCGCTGCAAGCTTTGTACGACCAAAGAAACTTTGTCGCGCACTGTTGTAATAACGCCAAAATTTTCGGCTTAGGGTATAATGTAGAGAGATTGCGTGACGAATATGAGAAACGCCGCGCAAGTTAGCTTTTTGTAAAAGCGAAATTTTTTTTCACTAAGTGTTGAAGGAGGAAGGGGGTGAAAGGGCTTGCTGTGATTGCGCGACGATGAGGCCTGAGTTTGTCACTCAAGACCGTTCTTTGTAGGCTTTGTGCGACCAAAAACACCTATTCGTCGCGCAAACCCTATACACTAAACCCTAAACCCTAAACCCTAAACCCGAAACTAGTTTTCATGATCCAACCGGCAAACTTGTTTTTTTATACTTTGAGATCATATACACCGAAAATCGGAAAAACCAAACATTAAGAGATCAAGTAACGGGACAAAACTTTTCGACGGTTCTAAATGAAAAGTCATCATTTAACGGTCATTTTAGCTCTGATTTTTATGATTTTTTACAGCTACTTTTCTTGACCCTCCAAATTGGATCTTCAATTTAAGATGTTTACACTAGGGTGATACGACATAATCTTATGTTATATTTAACAAAAGTATAAGTAAACTATTCATTGTTGGTGAATATATGGTTTTGATGGCAAACGCATTCTACGAAAGTAGTTTCAGTAATCCAGCCGTCAAACTTGTTTGTTTATACTTCGAGATCTTAGACCCCAAAAAGCGGAAAAAAAAAATATTTAGAGATCAAGTAACGGGACAAAACTTTTGAACGGTTATAAATGAAAACTCATGATTTAACGGTTATTTGAACTCCGATTTTGATGAATTTTTACACTACACTCCATGACCCTATATGAATACAATGAACTAACTCGATCGTCAATTTCAAATATATATGTGTATATATAATATATTATAGAATAATATATATTTGCGCGACGAAAGAAATCTGTTCGTCGCGCAAACATTCATCGCGTGACGGATGACAGTTTGTCGCGCAATGTTTGAACTTTACGCGACTAGTGTATTGTGGGTCGCACTAACTTTGCACGACGAGGTTTACTTCGTCGCGCAAGGATTTTCATTTTTGAAAAATGTTTGTTGTCAATAATTTTCAAACTTTGTATGAAAAAGGTTTGGATATATTTATTTATCAATGTTTTATAACAAATTTTGTATCATTTTCATTTTGTAAACGTGTTTTGTCAAAAAAAAAAAATTAAAATTTATTATTAAAAGGGTTTGGATATATTGATTTACCAATGTTTTATAACTAAATTTATTTGAATAATGTTTCAGTTGTCCACATATATAAGGTTTGGATATAACAACTACATATATTCAAACATTTGTATTACACAAAGTCTGTACACTAGCATAATAAAATTACAAAAAATTTAATTATTCATCATCTGAACTATAATAACTTTCGTTATCATCGCTATCATCACTTTCGGTCTCCCAATCCTCCTCCTCCTCCTCTACTATAACTACATCATCTTCGCTGCTCGGGCCCATTGCAACATCGAATCTTGGAAGATCCCCGAGGTCAATTGTAATTGACTGAATCGGTATTTCGATTGAAGACACTCCTTGTATTTGAAACGGTTCTTGTATAACATGTGTATCTCGAAGTGTTTCCGCATCATTTTCCATTGATGATTCTAAACATTGGTCAGCCATATTGTCGACGTCGTTGTCAGTTGGGTCTAGTTCTGGTATAGCATACACGTTCCTATGATCCATCTTCTGAACAACTTTCCAACTGCTCCCGGCTTTAGGGTCATCTAGATACACAATTTGTGTTGCCATGTTTACCAACATGTAAGGGTCATCATCATACCAAGTTCTGTTAATGTTCACAGATAGTAAGCCATGGTCGATTTTAACACTTCCCGGCCTATTTGGGTTGCTATCAAACCATCGACACTTAAACATGATCACTTGGTATCGATCTTTGTAAAGCAATTGAGCGACATTTGTGAGTTTGCCATAGAAATCAATGTTCGTACTTTCGCCTCCACCTGGGACATGGACACCGCTGTTTTGCATACACAACTTGTCATCTCGTGCAGCCCCCAAAAATTTAACACCGTTAATATAACAACCCGAAAACAATTCAGCGCGAATAGGGCCGAAGGCCAAGTTATATAACTCATCACTGTAAGTGGGGGAATTCGATGATTTCAACTTATTCACCTAATATAATACAAAACCATTCACATGTTAGTCTGACAAAATTAAATACTACAATTTATATTTGTCAAATACAAAATGCTTATAACTTACAGAATCCAAAAACCATTGTGGAAACAATTCACGTTGTTTCTGGGCAACTAAATGTGATGGATGTTCTCGCTTCATCATCTCTTCATGCTCATCTAAGTATGCCATTATCTCATCACAATTGTTCAGTACGAACCAATGCGCTACTTCCATGTCATTTCTAGAAAACGACTCTCCTCGTCCAGGATCTCCAAAGGGCCGTGCGCTTTGGGCAAAAACAAAAAGTTTTTCCTTTCTCATACCTCCGTCGTTATTACGCTGAGGACGATTGAAAGCCGTCTCCACATCTTTTAAATACATTCCACAGAAAGTAAGCGACTCATATTGAACCCAAGCCTCTATAATTGATCCTTCCGGCTTCGCCCTGTTGCGTACACTTTTTTTCAGCTCTCCGAGAAGCCTGTCAAAATAAAAAGATATGATACAAATTAGCAAGCCTGTGATAATGATGCATACACAAACGATAAGGATTATATACCTTTCTATT
>NW_023010238.1:0-29124 GCF_902201215.1 Prunus dulcis | reverse complement strand
CCAAGTCATAATAATACAAATAAAGCTCTCACAGAAGAGAGGTAGAAAGCTCTCACAAAGGAGAAGTGAAAAACTCTCACAAATGGAGAGGTGAAAACTATATAGAAACCTCAAAGAGTATATACGATTTATTCGAAACAGAAAATCCAAATGGATTCATTAGATGCTTACAATTTATAAATAAATTTATTTGATCTTTTGTCTTTCATTATATACTTTAGAAGTGAAGGAGAATCTATCTTAGAATTATTTTCGCATGTCCTCTATCGATAAATATTGAGAAAGCAGTATATTGATTTCTAGATTGCTACTCCTAATAGGGAATTAATAAATAATTACTAGGGAAATTATGAAGTTAGCAGTGGTGGAATTTCAGACTTTAGTGTTTTCTTATATTATCTTCAGCTTATTTTCTTGTTTAGTTCTTTGCATCCTTAGTTTACATTTTCTTATATAATCAATTTTCTTCAATTTGGTTAGATTTTAATTAGTTTGGATTTAATTAATTTTTTTAATCTTTTTCTCTACAACCCATGTGGGTTTGGCCTCGTGCTTATAAGTCTATACTTCAATAGATTCGTATGCTTATAAGGCTCAGTTTATGGCTTGTTTATACAAGGGTGGAAGGTGGCTAATAAACTTGCTTGATCATAATCATGGGTTGAGTAAAAAAAAAATTCACTAATTTGAAAGCCTTTTTTGTGTGTGGAGATAACGTCATATATAGAATCCAAAGCTTGAAGAAAAGACGAAGCTAGAACTAAGGTTGAATAGAAGTTATAATTTAATGGTGGTTCAAGCAAGCGAGGCATAAGAACATGAAATGCTTAGAAGCAATGGTGGACTCAGGAATTTTTATAGGGCTAGGCTAAATATATATTTTTTTGGAGAGGAGATATATTATATGATAGGACCTGATCCAAATTCCGCTTTGGAATTCGAGTCGGACCCTGTGCGTGTCTGACACTTGGCGAATGTAGGGCACAATTGACCTATTTACCCTTTGGATTGTAATTTAACCTTGACTCCTACCGAAAATTCGGTAGAGTCTCCCCTGTAATTCCGTCAATCCCAAAATTTTCACCTGTCAAAACGAGCAATAATACCAACTGCCAGCATACTTCAGATACAATCCACAGTCCAGTTCTCAAACTAGGGCAATATATCAGAGCAATTCTAATAGTTTAAAGATGAGTTAATCTTTTACAACAACACCTTTTGTAACAAGAAGACGCGGAAGACAAAGTGGCCCGGTGGTGGATTTCCTGTGCACGCTACAGCCTGGGGGAGCAAAACATTCGACAAAACGTGAGTGGACAAAAATAAAGTTCTCGAAAACAATATATGAACATAATAACCCCACTGTAAAAAAAAAATAGTTGTGTAAACCTGAATAATTCAACTGTATTTGGATCATGCTGAAATCAAGGCATTTATATAAATATATACAATCATATTCGAGATTAATAAAACTTGTATGAAAGCACTGTAATCAAAATTCGCATAAACGCACTGAAATTAATTTAAAAACTACCACTTAGGTGTACCTCTTTTTTCCGTCAATTCCTGATATCCTTCAATTCCCCTGGCAGGTCTCGGTGACACAAAGTCAACCTGAGCCGCAAACTGGCAGGATTCAGGGGACCGTAGTCAGCCTGATCCGCAATCCTGGCAGGTCTCGGTGACACAAAGTCAACCCGAGCCGCAATCCTGGCAGGTCTCGGTGACACAAAGTCAACTCGAGCCGCAATCCTGGCACTCACGGTCTGGGCGTCCCCGAAACTCGTGAGGTAAATGTCAAGTGCACTGACAAAACTGAAGGTAAACTGGATGTCTGTAGACATCGTCATATCTGAAGGTAACAGATACTGAAAGCAAACTGTTTTCTGGAAAATCTGCTGAATAACTGAATCTTTTTTATTAAATCAAGAACTCTGCTGCCATAAGAAAATATAAGGATTCTGAAAAATCTGATAAATAACTGAATTTTGTTAAATCTGAAACTATGCTGCTATTTTATCTGATATAAATCTCAAACTCTGCTTTCTATAACTCTTTAGCATATTCAACTAAGCAGAACAAAAATAAAGATATTTAACTTCACAAATCATGCTAGGAAAATCACAATTAATAAAACTTATTCAAGATCAAATAATGAAATTTATTTGTATAAAAGCATTTATAAAAGAAAAGTCCACTCACTCCTGGTCTGAGCTAGCTAGACCTCCTGAAGGTCCCTCCTGCGGGTCTGTCAGGCCCTGGTTGCCTGATTAACCACCATGAATATTTAATTAATAAAACTGCTCGGTATAAGTTTTTAAGTAAAACCCTGACCCCCGACTTCTAGAAGTGCGTGCACTAACTTTAAAGTCATTTTTCTACCCACTTAGGCATTTCAGATGTTTAGAACTACCTGAAAAGACTCGAGACTTCACTAAGCGATAAACTTCCATTTTGGTCGATACGGAACCTCGTGGGGTCCACGACCTCCGATTACCAATCTGAGAATTCCTATACGTTCCTCACATTTAAATAACCATGTCCTGCAAGTCTGGTCTGAAACTGACGATCGGATTAACCACGATCGTGTAATCGTAAAATTTCTAAACCCTAGCCCCAGGGTTCGCAATTTCGGAGTATCCGGGACTCCGATTCGCAATCCGTCGAATCCTACACGATTGTGAAATTATCTAGAACAACATATCTAAAATTGAGCGCGATCCAACGGCTTAGCAGTATTGAACCCGAAAATCGCACAATATGGAAAATCCGTTCGGGGCTCAAACGGTATCCAAATTGAGATCCGCGAAATCCTACGCGCTCGTGACAACCTGAGGGTGGCAACAAGACACAGTGCGACTGCACTACCCTCACCCACGCGCTGCAGCACTCGCCGGCAGCGATGGGTTTCCAAAGCGATTATACCTCGCCAGAAAAACTTAAAACCACAGCCCCAAACTCCTACCCTAGGTAAAACACCATATTTGGAACCACTTTTGTTCTTGGACCTACCACAAAAACTGGCCGGAAATGGCCGATCACGGAGGTCGAAACTCGGCTAAAATTTCAAATCGAAAACTGGGCTATCTACAGTTAAAATTGATGCAAACCTATCCAACCATCAGCTAGAGCATGAAAAATAGGTAGGAATCCATACCTCACTCGACAAATTTGGAGGAGAATTGAAGGAGAACGAAGGGTTTGAAAATCGGACAAAATCGGACGATTTTTCGCCCGATTCCGGCGGCTGGCAAACGGCGAGCGGCGGGGAAGGGTCGGGACGTGACGGCGAGGTCGAGCCTGTCAAGTTGGTACCGGCGCCGTGGTTCAGGGTGGCTGGTGGCGGCGACTGGAGCGATCTGAAGGGGACGGCTCGCGCGCGGGAGGGAGGAGAGGAGAGAGAGAGAGGAGAGAGAAACTGAGGGAGAAGAGAGAGAAGATATAAAAATCTGATTTTTGTCCAAATTACCGTTTTTCCCTTCACGGTATTTTGACTGTATTTTCTTCGTTACAGCTCCTATTCGAGTCCACTCCGTGTCTACGGAAGTTTCGTCGTGCTCTACGCAACGGTGTAAGTGGAATTGTCAAATTCCTTTTCGGTGAAAAAGTCAACTTTTTCCCAATAAAATATGTTGAGGGCAAAATTGTCTTTCTTCAAAATAAATTACTAGTTAAATAAGAATTTTTGTTTTGGGTTATTACAATCTACCCCCCTTATAAAAATTTCGTCCCCGAAATTTACACGCCTGTCACTCGAAGAGGGGAAGGGACTGCTCCTGCATCTACTACTCGGGTTGCCATGTAGCCTTTTTCGCTGAAAGCTAAACACTTCCCAACCAAAATCTGAACTGGTTGCCTCCCACAAGTGAAATCAGCCTCCAATTCTACTGGTTATTCTTCTAACACATGAAACTGATCGGATTTATCTCTTCGGAGCATGGGAATATGGAAAACATCAAGTCACCGTGATAGATCTGCAGGCAAAGTAAGCCTGTAAGTTCCTTGGCCCACACGCTCTATAATCTCATTGGGTCCGATATAGCGAGGACTTAACTTCCCCCGCTTTCCCAAATTTCACTATACCTTTCTAAGGTGACGATTTTATAATTATCCAGTTACTACCCTCAACTTGGAGATTTTTCTTCTATTATCTGCATAACTCTTTTGTCAATCCTGGGCCACTTGAGTCTTATACTGAGTAATCCAATATGTTTCTTTGTTCTCTACCAAACTTTCCGACATCATTAACCCCTGCTCACCCATTACATCCTCATATAAGGGTGTTCTATACGATTTCCCATACAAGGCATCAGTTGGAGACATTTCGATACTCGTCTGACAATTGTCATTTGAGGCATACTTTAAAAGTGGTAACTTCTCATCCCAGTCACCCCGAAGCTGCCATATACAAGCTCTCAACAAACCTTCTAAAGTCTGAATCATTCTCTCAGACTAACCATCTGTCTGGGGGTGAAATGTAGTACTAAACTGCAATTATAGTCCAAAAGCTTCCTTTAACTTTGTCCAAAAAAAACGGAATGTAAACCGTGGGCCTCGATATGAAACAATGGATACTGGTACTCCTTGAAGTCTCATGATCTCATCTGTGAAAATCTTAGCCGGTTTGTTCAAACTATACTTGGCTCTCACCGGCAGAAAATGAGCAGACTTGTTGAATCGATCCCCAGTTGCCTACACTCCTTCCTGCTTACTCTGTGCTCGGGGAAGTTGAACACAAAATCCATCGTAAGTTACTCCCACTTCCCTTTAGAAATCGGAAGTGGTTGCAATAACCTGATGGTTCCTGTCGCTCAGCTATCACTTGCTGATAAATGAAGCACCTTCTGACATACTCTGCTATTTCTTTCATCATAAGAGGCCACTAGTAAAATGCTCCATTTTTAAAACTTCATTATTAGAATCATATAACCAACCTCCACTCGCAGTGTGCAAATGAAAGGATCCTGAAATTGAGCTGCGGGTATACGTTCTACTAACACTGATCTTACCTGAAAAGTGGCTAACTGTGCCTTCTGATTATCTGTATCTAGCCCAGTTCTGAGCTTCCTCAGTTCTATCATCACTGGTAAATATCTCCCTCGGAGATAAGCTACTGCTCCTGAGGATTTTATGCTGAGTGTATCTGTAACAACATTAGCTCTTCCTGGGTGATGTTTGGTGGTGCAATCCTAATCTTTTATCAACTCTAACCATCTTCTTTGCCTCAAAATTTAATTCCTTCTGTGTGAATAAATACTTTAAACTTTTGTGATATGTAAATATTTGGCCTGTTTCTGGCCTGTTTCCTCATAAAGATACTGCCGCCAAATTTCTAAGGTAAAAACTGCTGCGGTCCGTTCCAAATCATGAATAGGATAATTCAGTTCATGTTTCTTCATTTGCCTAGACGCATAAGCGCTCACTCTACGATGCTGTATCAGCACAAACCCAAGTCCTTGTTGCAATGCAACACTGTAGATCACAAAGTTCCCACTAACATCCTGAAGTGCTAAAATCGAAGCAGTGGTCAGCCTGGTCTTGAGTTCGATGAACCTCTCTTCGCACTTATCTGACCACGCAAATTTAACTTCTTTCCTTGTCGAATAGGTGAGAGGTGCCGCTATGGTGGAGAACCCTTCCACGAAGCGACAGTAATACTCAGCTTACTCAGAAAACTCTGTATCTCAGTAACACTGGTTGGCCGTAGCCAATTTACTACTGCTTCAATCTTTTGAGGATCAACACAATTGCCCTCTATAGAGTTCATATGTCCCAAGAAACTCACTCTGTCTACCCATCATGGACACTTGCTTAGCTTGGCATAAAGTTGCTTCCTTCTCAGAGTCCGCAACACAACATTTAAATTCTTCATATGTGCCTTCTGTCTCTTAAAATACACCAAAATGTCATCTAAGCACACGAAGTGATCTCCGTAACACCGAAACACTCTGTTCAAGGGGGGTCCAACATGCAGCTGGCACTCGTAACTGATGATATCAAAGCCTCAGGTCACTTTTAGGAAATATCTTGGCACCCTTCAGCTGATTAAACAATTTCTCACTGCGAGGCAATGGACATCTATTCTGCACTGTGATCTTGTTCAGCTATTTGGAGTCCATGTATCACCTCATGGTGACATCCTTTTTCTTAAATAACACTGGAGCACTCCAAGGAGGGAAACTAGGCTGAATGAATCCCTTATCTATCAACTCCTGCAATTGAGTCTTTAACTCCTTCAACTTTGCTGGTGCCATTCTGTACAGTGCCCGAGAAATAGATTCTGTTCTTGGAGCGAGTTCAATAATGAACTCGATCTCCCGATGAGAAAGTAATCCAAGAAGATCCTCGGGAAAAACATCTGGAAATTCTTGTACTACTGGAATATCTTCAATTTCATCTCATTATCTCTGGTCTTATTTACACGTGTTATGTATCCTGAGCACTCTTTCCTGGGCCATCTACTGAGGCACGGTATCTGGCCAATCAATCTAACCCTAAGATGACATCCAAGTCAACCATGTCGAAGGGAATTAAATCTGTAACTACAGCAGGTGATGTAAGTACCTCCTGCTGGGACACGTTATACGTTCTGCTTGTGGCCCTGGAACGTTCACCACACCCCCTCGGCTGACTGCTGCCTTGACTGGCCACACTGGTCTGGGCTCCACCACTAGACAAAGCCTCCATAGACTGTGGTATCTCCTGTGATTTACCCTGTATACATGTTTCTGGAGTCGATGCAGCTGTGATCTCTCTATGCTGAGAGAACAGCGGGCAATCCTTTCGAAAATGTCCAGACTGTCCACAGTGATAGCATCCAGTAGTGCCCTACTGGCAAGGCCCAGAATAGTACCTATCCCACCTGGCACGTTGGGGGCGACTCCTCCTGCCAGATCCTGACAACAACTGTCTTCCAGTACCTCTGGCTGCACTAACCCAAGAGCGGTTTCCAAACCATACTACTTTGGTTGGAACCTCCGCTGGAACTGAATTCAGATCGGTAGCCTCCATAATTAAGGCCACTCGATGATCCAGAACTGTAACTGCCTCTCTTAGATAATCCCTGACTAGTACCACTTATGTCACCCCGTGTCTGACCATCATCTGGCTGCTTTCAAGTAATGAGGCAGACATCGCCACATCACCAAAGTTAATCAACCACTGACTGATCACAATACCTCGGATGGAGGCTTTAACTCCATCGTAAAAAGGTGATACTTTTTACTTTCAATCTTTACTGGTGGAAAACAATACTTAGACGGTTGAAACTTTTTCTCGTACTCTGATACAGCATTATCCCCTGTCCAGCTGTAAAAATCCTTTCATCTTCACAATCTGGTAGGCCTGTGGATAGTACTGACTGCCAAATGCGGTTCTAACTACTTGCCACGTAATGGTTAAAAGATCCCGGTATCTCCTCTTAACCGAGTCCCACCAATGTCTGACATTTCTGATCAAGAAGAAGGTGGCCAGAGTAACCCTATTGTCCTGCGGAACAGCCATGACCTCCATGATCTGCTCCATCCTTTCAATCTATTCCTCATTTACTGCTAGGTACCACCATCATCAAAATTAGTGGCCCCCAATCCTCTTTGCTTGATCCGCATCTCTCATTGAGGGGTCTCTGAGCTGCCCCGTCCTGGCTAAAGCCTGAGCCAACAACCCCAAAGCCTACTGGAAGTTAGGATTTCCCTGCATAATAGACACAGCAGGTACGTCTCCTGATGAGCCTCTAATAACAGACTACTCTACTGGTTCAGATACCGGTGCAGTTCCTGCCCGATCTAGGGATCCCATCCCCTTGTGTCGGGACGACTGTCTAGTTCCCCTACGGACACCACCACCCTCGGGTACTGTCACGAGAAACGAATTTTTAAAAAAAACGAGAATGCACAAAGTGCAATGTCTATAGGAAGTGAAACCTTGCTCTGATACCAAATTGACAGGACCCGATCCAAATTTCGCTTTGGAATTCGAGTCGGACCTTGTGCGTGTCCAATACTTGGCGAATGTCGGGCACAATTGACCTATTTACCCTTCGGACTGTAATTTAACCTTGACTCCTACCGAAAATTCGGCAGAGTCTCCCCTGTAATTCCGTCAATCCCAAAATTTTCACCTGTCAAAACGAGCAATAATACCAACTGCCGGCATACTTCAGATACAATCCACAGTCCAGTTCTCAAACTAGGGCAATATATCAGAGCAATTCTAATAGTTTAAAGATGAGTTAATCTTTTACAACAACACCTTTTGTAACAAGAAGACGCGGAAGACAAAGTGGCCCGGTGGTGGATTTCCTGTGCACGCTACAGCCTGGGGGCGCAAAACATTCGACAAAACGTGAGTGGACAAAAATAAAGTTCTCGAAAATAATATATGAACATAATAACCCCACTGTAAAAAAAAAAAATAGTTGTGTAAACCTGAATAATTCAACTGTATTTGGATCATGCTGAAATCAAGGCATTTATATAAATATATACAATCATATTCGAGATTAATAAAACTTGCGTGGAAGCGCTGTAATCAAAATTCGCATAAACGCATTGAAATTAATTTAAAAACTACCATTTAGGTGTACCCCTTTTTTCCGTCAATTCCTGATATCCGTCAATTCCCCTGGCAGGTCTCGGTGACATAAAGTCAACCCGAGCCACAAACTGGCAGGATTCAGGGGACCGTAGTCAGCCTGACCCGCAATCCTGGCAGGTCTCGGTGACACAAAGTCAACCCGAGCCGCAATCCTGACAGGTCTCGGTGACACAAAGTCAACCCGAGCCGCAATCCTGATAGGTCTCGGTGACACAAAGTCAACTCGAGCCGCAATCCTAGCACTCACGGTCAGGGCGTCCCCGAAACTAGTGAGGCAAATGTCAAGTGCTCTGACAAAACTGAAGGAAAACTAGATGTCTGTAGACATCGTCATATCTGAAGGTAACAGATACTGAAAGCAAACTGTTTTCTGTAGCTGGGTACCCACGGTGGTTTAAAAAATATAACATTTCTGAGAAAGTATAACATGTCTGGAAAATCTGCTGAATAACTGAATCTTTTTTATTAAATCAAGAACTCTGCTGCCATAAGAAAATATAAGGATTCTGAAAAATCTGAAAAATAACTGAATTTTGTTAAATCTGAAACTATGCTACTATTTTATCTGATATAAATCTCAAACTCTGCTTTCTATAACTCTTTAGCATATTCAACTAAACAGCACAAAAATAAAGATATTTAACTTCACAAATCATGCTAGGAAAATCACAATCAATAAAACTTATTCAAGATCAAATAATGAAATTTATTTGTATAAAAGCATTTATAAAAGAAATGTCTACTCACTCTTGGTCCGAGCTAGCTAGACCTCCTGAAGGTCCCTTCTGGCTTGACACATGTCAGCTCCCAACTGTTATTGTAGGAGTTGGGACTCTTAGACTTAGCTTGATTTCTCCTCCATCTGACCTTTTATTACATCACCATTTGCTGGATTCTAAGCGCCTTTGACTAGGGAACAAATTTCAGTTACCACCCATCCTCCCAATGACCATATAAGGACAATTTTGGGTGGAAAAGCTTTAGTGCCTCTCAACCACGATCACCCGACTTTGAGTCAGATTTCGGCCACCTCTAACCACCAAATTTGGCTAAATTTGTTGTGTTTTTTTTGTTTTTTTTGCCATCAACCAAGGAAAAAAGAAAACCTAGGGGACTTTACTCCTATTGGATCATTGTGTGCGGTGCAACGAAGTTGGAAAGTTCGAGGACCACTACGACTTCTATGCCATTTTTCAGCTACTTTTACGTGATGCTCCAAGAATTGAATTTATTTAACTTTTCGTGCTCTTTCCATTGATGTAATTTCATCGAAATCAAATATCGTTTGTGATTTTAGGTGGGACCATTTGGGCCAAGTTGGCCTCACGAGTCTGCAGGCTTTTTAAGGCCCTCTTGACCTCCAAAAAAGTACATTAGACCATTTGGGCTATTTTTGGATGACTCAACTTAGGTTTCATGAAAAGACCCACCATAAGATTCCCTCTTGGAACCTGAGTTGAGTTTTGTGCATTTCCGACATCCAACATATGTCCGACCTACATTACTAAAACTTCCTTACTCTTAACTAAAAACAGCTGAAGGTTTTGACTTATGCTAAAAATTCGACAATCACCCATGTAATTGGCACATTTCACCAAAAAATTTCACCTGTAGAAAAAACAAAATATAACATCCAAATGTTCAACATGTAACAGAAGTTAAACATACAAACCAACCATCTGAAGTTTTCAGCATCTAACATAATAAACTCACACAAAACATCCAAAGTACGAACCGGGCCTCAGCCCTTTAAGCACAATCAATCATTACATTCCACTCTAACAGTTGATTAGAACATGCTATTTAGTGTTTAATCTTCTGGCTACACATAGGTTAAATCATAGGTTGCCAACCTACCTTCTTAATGGATCAAGCCACGCATATTTCTTGGAGAATTTAAAACTTGAACAACTGTTGTACTAAATCTCGTTAGGCTCTTTTTAATTCTGAAACGACAAAACCTTTTCCAACTCTATAGATTGATAACACTATAACACCAAAATGCATTTTTAATGACGTGTCTAAAATACACGTCATTAAATTTTGCCATCCATGATGCGTTATGCGTCATAGATCTATGACTTTCTCCTTAATTTTTTTCTCCTCTCACTTTTTGGTCACATAATTTTACACAAAGGTGAAATGTATCTTCTTCAAGCTTTATGCAGTACGAGGATGTAGATGTGAAATTTCAATTTCATGAACTTCTAAGAATTTCCCTAAAATCAAGTGACAACAAGATGAACACCAATACTATTACAAATTCCATCACGTCAGAGATGATGTCTTCTAGAAATAAGCATCCATGCCCAAGCATATCATCTTCATCTTCTAACTCAAAGTTTCTATGTGTTTTTATATACCCTCGATTACAGACTTTCCGATGCTAATAAAAATCTTTTGAAACCTTGAGGATTCAAATAAACTAGATTACCAACATATGAAATTCAGCATTAGCTAAAAAGATTATGGATGCAAAACTATACAACTTTTAATAGAGACAAATAACTTAACACTGGAATACTACACCGATTGATCCTATAACTGATTTACCACTCTTAAACACTAGGCAGTTAAATATTAACAATCATAACTCATTCATCTTCATTTGGATATAGAACAAGACAACAAAAAATAAATTTTGGTCATACTACTTGTGTTCTTTGTTTTCCCCAAGAAGTTAAACTTTGAACTGACCAGACAGTATCATTCACGAAAAAGTAGAATGCAATACTTCGTCTTAAACATAAAAGAGTTTATCTAATACTCGGATTTTTTCAGCAACAAAACTCAAATCATGTTCTCAGCAAGAGTTGTTCACTTAATTCTAAAAGAACTAAACAATATAGACACAGCTTTGGTGAGATTTACATAAGTAAAGAAGATCATTCATGTAATTATAGACAGAGAGAATGATTAACTGCAGGACACAAGGACCATGTCTAATGCCCTAGGATGAGTGATCAAATCTCATGAATAAGCACGTTAGAGTTTGAAAGAGTCATAGAAGGGCATGTTTAATCATAAATTGGGATAAAATCATGACAAACTAACATACCATCCAATTCTCTCGGTGAGATATATTTGCAGTTTCAAAATATGACTCTGAATTAATGCGCAATTCCTTTGCCATGTCATGAGTATGAGAATTGAAGATGATAATGTGATCACCCCTTTGATTCACATGGAAGTGGTGAGGGTTCTTCCAGTGATGAGGAAAAGATAAATATCTGAGCAGATATGTTGGAAGATTCTTATGGTTTTGATTAATTATCAGATGGTAATCATGCTTTCGATACAACTATTGGTACATGACAAGATGTTAAAGATGATGATTATGAAGACGGTGAAGTTTGATATTTAATTGAGCAAACTGTTGTAGAGGACTCATATGTAACGCAAGAGAAGGGGAACATGTTAATAATGAAGATTTTGATAATAACAGGAATGATTTTATTTTCTCTTCTTTATAATGATTTTGATAAAAACATAACCTTCTACAATCGTGAATCATGAACCTTCTATAATCGTGAATCATGAACTCATACTCAACTATATCACTTTTAATCTGAACTAAAACATAGCCAACATGCTCAACATACTTGTTAATATTTAAACTCAGAAACATACTGAAGCCACACTAAACACGTACATGGGGAATGCGTTGACCAACCATGCACGTGCAAAGTAAACTCAATACACGAGCAAGTTGGGGACTAGGGAGGAGGAATAAACTCATTGAACTTGTTGGTCATACACTTGTGTAAAACACATTCAAAAAGTTAGAGCGGGTAACCTGCCGGTCATAAACTTGTGTGAAACACATTCATACACGCAGAGCGGGGATCCACTGGTTGTACACTTGTGTGAAACACATTCATAAAAGTAGAGCGGGGAATCTGCTAATTAAACACTTGTGTGAAAACACATTTACACAATTAAAGCAATCACATGTCCCATGTGTACACAAACTCTGAACTTGCTGCAAGTACTGGTCAAGAGAACGATACTCAATTTACTTTATAAAACCTTTTTTACATGTCAAAGCCTTCTCATAAATCCTTTGAAACCTTTCAACCAAGCTAATTCACTAAACTTAAAATAGCCTTAGTAATAAAATCATTTCCTTATGAATTAATAGTTTGTTTGCTTCTTTTTGTTTTGGGTCAAATGACTTAATCAGCGGTTTGTAATTCTCCTTATACGGGTTTGGGAGGAAGCATGTTGTGGTTGAGGGTGGGCGCCATAGGTTCCAGTACACGCACAAATGGTTTATTAAGGGAGATATTGTTGGCCTGATGAAAATCAAAGAGTATGATGATCAGGTGAAGACTAACCCAGTCTCTGTGTTGGACAAGAAGATAGATAAGATGAGAGTTGGTTTGAACAGAGAGATAAAGGAGGTTGATTAGAAGATGGTGCAGAACGTGGTCCAAGTAGAGCAGAATATGGTGGTCAAAATGGGCAAGGTGGAGGACAACATATTGGCTGTATTGAAGATAGTGATATAGCGCGCTATGTAAGTGCTATTAAAAACACTGGTCTAAATATCAATCTCTCTTTCTCTCTCTCTCTCTCTCTCTCTCTCCCCTAGTGCTTTATGGATACAATGTAGCCCGTTCTTTTATTGGGACAAGACTTTAAGTTGGCCTCTATCACTTTAAGTTGGCTGCTCATAGGTGACGTGACAAAATTTCACCACCAGTAAATTCTTAAATCTGCCATCACCATTGATTAAAAATTAAAAATCATAAGGAGATGAACAACTTTCATTCCTGAGCTGACGTGGGATTTAGCCGAAAACGACTGGAAACAAAGTCGATCAGCCTTTCGTGGTGATGGTTGGTTTGATCTCTCGAGGGTAGGTGTGCACCCTCGGGAGGAACAAAACTCAAGTTGTTTAGTCCTAAAGAAGAAGAATGATACACTTCACAGTGTTGACTATCGATAACTAAATAAAGTGACTATTAGAAACAAATATCATTTGCCTAGGATCAACGACTTTTTTGATCAACTACATGAGGCACATATATTCTCGACTATGGAACTGAGCTCAAGTTATCATCAATTAAGTGTGAGCGACGCAAATATCCCTAAGAAAACCTTTTGAACCAAGTTTTTTTACACTACGAGTTCCTTGTCATGCTTTCTGGGTTGACTAATGCGCTTGTAGCATTTACGTATTTGATGAATCAAGTGTTTAGTCCCTGCTTGGAGAAGTTTTTTTGTAGTTTTTGTAGATGATATCTTGATATCCTCCAAGTATGTGGAAAAACATGATTAACATCCTAATATCACACTTCAATCATCGAGGGAGAACCAAGAGCATGCAAAATTAGAGAAGCGCGACTCTTGGAAGGATCAAGTTAAGTTTCTTGGTCATGTCGTCTCTAAGGAGGGAATTTTTGTTGATCCCTTTAAGGTAGCGAAGACTCATTGTCAACCAACTTCAGTCACAGACATTCGTAGTTTCCTTAATCTAGGTGGTTATTATCGGAGGTTCATTGAGGATTTTTTGTGTATTAGACCTCCATTAACTCACTAGTCTTTAAAGAATTGAAAACTAGGTTCATTACATCCCCAGTTATGGCTATTCTAGTGAGTGGTAGTGGACTTGTTATTTACAATGATGCATCACACCAAGAATTAGGATGTATATTAATGAAACATGGCAAGGTGATTGCATATGCCTCATGATAACTCAATGTTCATGAGTTAAACTACAGTCAACCTGGAGTTGGCTGTAGTTGTTTTCTCGTTTAAGATTTGGGTGCACTATCTGTATGGTGAGAAATTTGAACGCTTCTATGATCATAAGAGTTTGAAATATCTCTTTTCTCATAAACATATGAACATGTGATGACAAAGGTGGAGGAAACTTATAAAATATTATAATTTCATATTAAGGATCTATCCACGACAATACAAGTAAGGATCTCATCCATGACAAGTGAATCATTTTGTACGTCTTGATTTTTGAAGAAATAATAAGGGTTCACGAGGTAAGTCACCATATGTAATGGACTATCAAGTTGAGCATGGGCTTTCGCATCAACAATTTGTAGGATTAGATGATAGTTGGCCTCATGATTTTTGAATGCTTTTTTAATCTCTTCCTTTTCTTGTAGTAGTGCTCCATACAAAAAAGACATTGATGGACTTTTATCCCTATCAACAAGGTGAATCACCTTAACTGAAGGAGCAAACACTCTCAATAAAAGGGATACCCAATTCCAAAAAGCTCTACTCAAAATGGTGGAATATATCGCTTTCCCCTCTGTAGTCTTGCATTGTTTGCATTGATCCCATGCATCACTAGCAACCATAGATCTCAACTCATTCTTCTTTTCCATCAAGATTTGCAACGTTAGGAAAGAAGTTGCCAATCTAATTACTCCCTGCCTCACTATATCTCTTCTTTTCATATACTTCCTCATCAATGCCAATGTGTTATGATGTGCATATATGAAGATAGTGAATGACTTTGCCTTCTCAATCACTCTTTTGAACCTAGGTAGGTTACCAATTGCTTAAAGCATAAGGTTTAATGTGTGAGTAGCGTGAAGTCCAAAACATGTTTGGCCTCTTCTCCTTCTCTTCAACATATTTGCGGCTGCCATATTATTAGAAGCATTGTTTGTCACCACTTGAACTACATTTTGTGGCCTAATTTCTTTAATGCACTTGTAAATATATTCAAAGATGTATGACCCGGTGTGTGCTTCCTCGGAGTCTTCCTAGAAGAAAGAAAAATGGTGTTTTCCTTGCAATTGACACATAAATTCATGATGCTTTTTCTTTTCCAGTTGGTCCAAGCATTGGTCATAATTGAGCAACCATTTCTAGCGCTCTCTTCTTCTTGCTTCTTGAGTGCTTAACCTCTTCCTTCAATAATGGCTCCCTTAATTGGTATTGGCTTGGAGGTCGGTAATCCTAACCAAATTGGTCAACCACTTCCACAAATCTTTTGAAACTATCATTATCGATAGCATGAAAAGGAATACATGCTTCATACACCTATTGAGCCAAATATTGATGCACTTCCTGTGTTCTTTGCTTGAAAAGTGCATCATGGATATTTTATTGTCACATCCTCTTTCTTGCATCCATTGAAGAATCGATATTGATAGAGGATGCAAACTTATCCATAGGCGAAAGTGCGGCTTTTTCCCTGACCCTACAACTTCAATGTCTTCATCTTCTTCTCAATTTGTTAAAGCTCAACTTCTTCCCTCACTTCCCATTTGTGTCTACTCTTTTGTATCGTCTTATTTTTTCCTCCTTCTAATGCAACTTTATATTTTTCTTTATCCTCATCCAAAGAACTTGGGCGTGGGGCTACATTTCCCTTTATGTGGGCTATATGTTGCTTAATTCTATATATTCCACCACTAACAACTTTCCCACAGAACTTACACTTCAACTTATCCAAGTTCGTAGGATCCGCCAATACCCCACAGTCTCATCACACATCACTTGAAGCACGCTTCAACGATGATGAACTATTTGTCTCGAAGGGTGCATTAGATGCTCCGGAAGATGTTTTATATTTATAAATAAATTATTAAAAAAGCATACTCATATAAATTATCAAAGCTAATATACATATATATAAAGCATACTCATTATAAATTATCAAACAAGCATAATTTTAGTTTAGGACTATGGACTGTGGTGCTTTCATAGGAATTTTTCTTTGACAGTGTTGAGATGCGGTGGTGTGCTTTTTTAGGGCATTTTCGTTTTGTTGTTCTGGGCTTGTTCATAGTAGTTTTCTCTCTCCATATTGTGTTGCCTTTGTGCAGATTCTCTCATTTTTGTGCCGATTGAAGAACTATGATTGGTCATGGGTGCTCTCTCTTCTTCAGTTGGTTCTAGACTTACTTGTGTGTTTTATTAGGGTTCTTATGTTGTTGTCTTTGGATATTTCTTGGTGGGTTCTCATGTCTCTAACCCATGGGGTGCTATAACTAATCTGATGCTACACAAAGGACTATGAGTTTTAATAGCAGGATTCTTTTGATGGTTGGGATGTATTGGTGTGCTCTCATGTGGGGTCTATTGTGTTGGGTTTTCGTTTTTATCTTTTTTCGCATTCTCTGTAGCGATCCAATGTGACCTGAATCAGACTCTCTTATAAGTCCATGGCATTTGTGGTACTTTTTCCTATCCTTGGGTTTGTCCCATGTAGTTTTCCTAGGAAAGTGCCATTGTTTTTGTGCCTTTTTGGTTCTATGAATGAAATATTCTTCTAAAAATACCATAGTTTTAGTTATAGTTATAAATTATCAAAGCTGTTAAAAAATTAAATTTAAAAAAAAAAACATATATGAAGCAACAAAACAAAGCATACAATATTAAGGGGAAAACAAAAAGGGCGTAGATAATTACGGAGAAAGAGGGTCGCAGCAGCTGGGAGAGGGGGAGTCGCTGGTCAAGAGTCGCGGCGGCTGGGCAAAGGGTCGTTGAGGGTTGTGGTGTCTGTCGTGTGAGAGAGAGAGAGAAGGAGGCGACGACTCACATGAGATTAATTGTATACGTATGAGATTAATAAATAAAAAATTGCTAGGTATTTTTTAAAAAAATTTCTAAATTTTTTAAGAATTGTTTCCAATTTTTTTCTTCGCAAACGTCAACACCCTTAAGCAACAGCTTAGGCTGATCTTGCATTCGAGCCTGCCCAGTCTTAGTGGAACCCACCTCTTACTTAGGCTACAATTGATTGGTGGAATGAGTTTTTCTAGCCGAGGGGAACTTTTACTCTATCACTAGAAGTGCTCTAACGATTAGGGTGAAATTGGTCTGGTGGCCTCCCACCTAAGTGGCCTCCTAGGCTGATTTTTCGAAGACTGCTTTTCATGTATATAAAGCAATATGCAACATCACTTATTTAGAGTGTTTTAATAACAACACACAAGTAATAACATCCAAGAAAAAGAAACAATCATAACAGTTACTTAGAGCATCCACAATGGAGGGGTGTATTTTCGAGGTTGGAAAACTACTTTTACATCCATTTTACACCTCCGGGGGTTGTAAATGTGATTTTTGCTCCAATGGGGAAGATGTAAATCTAAAGATGTATATTTGATTTTCATGTCTTAATTCGTTTTTGTGTTTTTTTTGGTTAACTTTGTAAAATTAATTTTGTGTGTGTTTGGTTTATTTTAATTTTTCTCAAAAAGGGGTTGTTAAAAAAAACATGAACCACATCAATTCATTTTGCAATGTAGCCGTTTGAGATGACATCAAATGAACTATAATTGACGCGGGCCTCACATATAAACTTTTGTCTAGCAACTACCTTATAGGCGCGCATCTTGGGCAAGTGGATTTACCTTCAACCTTTTTGTTGCACACTCTTGTCCACCTTTTCTCATGTAGGCCCCACCTGCTAAGGATGTAAAAAAGGATGCACATGTGCATCTAACTTTGCATCTCACGGTGTGATGCAAATTTACAATTATTTACACCTGCCCATTACAGGTGATTCTGGTGACAAATTGTGTATATTTAACATGCACCTCATTATACAACCCCCCACTGTGGATGCTCTTAGCATTAGCAATCATGCATAATACAATTTATACAAAATTTAACTAAGTCAACCTCTGTAGAGGTTCCCCAAGAACCCTTACCTTTAGTCCAAGCTACTGCCATCTCCAGCCGTAGGACTAAATGTAGTCCAGGGCTAAAAATTTAGCCCCCCAAAATATTAATTTTTTAAAGAATAGTGCAGGGCTAAATTTTTCCATCTCTGGCCATGCATGGCTATATTTTATGGTCATTCATCTTTTATTATTTTGAGAAAAACTATGGTACGACACTCATACATTCCACAACCATATATTGTTTAATTTAATTAAACTACCTTTTTTTTTTTAAAAAAAAAAAAAGGCCAACAAAGGCAATTAAAAAAAAATTGGAAGTGTTTCAAGGGTCTGACCTTCAACGGTCATGACCCAGAATTTTTTATAATTTTTTTAAACAATACCAAACATTTAAAAATGTGAAGACAAAAAAAAAGGGGATGGGTTTCAATGTTTGAGCTCCAATGGTCATGAACAAGACTTTTTTATAATTGTTTTTAAACAGCACTTGAAAAGATTTGAGAAAAGCTTACCATATTTATTATTTAAAAAAAAAAAGAAAAAAAAAAGGAGTGGGTAGGTCTGACCTCCAACGTCATTGCCAACAATTTTTTATACTTTTTTTTCTTAAACACTACGAATTGAAACATTCAAAAGGCTTTTAAAAATCTATATATATCAATGTTGGCTGTTGAAATTTGGCCTAGGCTAAAGCTAGGCTACATTTTACCCGGTTGGAGGGCTAAAGGGCCAAATGTGGCCCTTCCAAATTTGGCCAAAATTTTGTTTAGCCCATGGCTGGAAATGGGTTTTGCATTATTTTAGGGCTATATTTGGGATATAGTCCATGACTGGAGATGGCCTAAAAGTGGTTAATTTAACAAACCCAAACCTAAAATTGAACAAGAGAATAAAATAGAAAATAATTTAATATATCTACCCTCCAAGAAGAGAGAGTGTAACTCACACACCCAAATATGTGCCTCGACTGGTTCTAAAAGGGTACCATTGTAGGCCTCATCATTTGGCCTGTGGGCTCATGGGCCGATGGGGGCCCATTATGGGCTTTGAGATGGCCTAGCCCGCCTTGGGCTGGGCTAGGTTTGGGCTTGGGTGTTTGAAGCCCGGCCCGACCCATAGGCCCGACCCGGTTAAGCCCAAGAAAGCCTGGCCCATTAGGCCCGCATACATATATAATTATGTATAAATAAGAGTTTAGGATTATGATTATGATTATATCACTTAAATCATATATATAATTTGTTTCATTTCATTTACTTTTCTTTATTCATTCATAGTTTATAATTGGTTGATTAGCACATTAATTTGTGTCAATTATTAACACAACAATTATATATATAAATAAGATGAACAACATATCATATCACCAAATATAATCATATCACGAAACATAATCGTACCACCAAATATAATCATGTTTTTCTTGAACACGTCACCAAACATTTGCATATTTATTTATACCATCCTTTAAAAAATATATTTTTTTGATGCTTATTATTTTTAAAAAATTATTTCTTAAAACGTATTACGGTCTAATTATGTAATAACCTAAAAAATAATACTTGGTTTTATTATTTTTGTGGAAAATCTTATTAAGTTGTGTGACTTTATTGGGTGTTATATGAATTTGGTTTGATGTGAAAATATTAAAATTAAGTGAGTTTAATCTCAAATTTGAACTAAAATGCCCTTATGATTAAGTTTATGATTTTTTTCGAATGAAGTAGGCCCGTTTCAGCCCGGCCCGACCCAACGGACTTTCTCAAGCCCGGTCTATGGGTCGACAAGACAGTCTCGTTATATTATGAATAATGTGCCAAGCATTCACCTCCTTTGTTTTTTTCGTTTTTTTTGTTTTTTTGTTTTTTTTTTGTTTTTTTTGTTTTTTTTTGTTTTTTTGTTTTTTTTGTTTTTTTTCTGAAGCTTATGCTGGACCAACTGGGAAAAGGCAGTAAGATCAATAATTCATTCAAGAAACAGGCTTGGACATCAAGGCAGAAATTCTGAAGATGACATCTTATACAGTACATGACTGGTGAGGTTCATTACATAACCATGGAGTATGAAAAATTGGATCAGCAAAACAAGCGAAAACCAGCAGCTCCATCCACCTCAGCTAGTAAAAGAGCTCAAAGAATCATATCAAGGAGATACAAGAACCCTTGAATGAGAAACCACATATAGTAAAAGGGTTGGTCGGCGATGAAGAGGACAAGGACTGCTGCTCAATAGAACGCATTGTTGCTGCACTTGAAACTGTACCTGGCATGGATGATGAGCTCTTCTTGGAAGCTTCTCTCATTCTAGAAGATGATGATGATGATGATAAGAAAGCCAAGATGTTTGTGGCAATGGATGTTGCAGCTCGAAAGAAGAAGCTATACAGAACATCTAAGTTGCTTGTCGGTGTGCAAGTGTAGTTTTGAT
Source organism: Prunus dulcis (assembly GCF_902201215.1). Classification (NCBI taxonomy): domain Eukaryota; kingdom Viridiplantae; phylum Streptophyta; class Magnoliopsida; order Rosales; family Rosaceae; genus Prunus; species Prunus dulcis. The sequence goes on along the minus strand of NW_023010238.1, from coordinate 8,491 downwards.
ATGCTTATCACCCTCGTGCTTTTTTCCTCTTGTAAATTACATACATGGAAAGAATTTCCCTCAACATAATGTAATTCCCTTGTGTATATCAGTAAGTTTTGAGATGGGCTTTTTCCCTGCTATTGAACAAGAAAGCCTAAGCTTCCTCTTCTCTTTGTTTTTTCAGCAAATTAAACTCACCAAATGCTAATTAGCAACCGGATTATCTCCACACTATTATGAGTTTAGGTTTTGAAGCTTACAAAGTTGTAAATCAAATTTCGTACTTACCGAGAACTGCAATACGTATTAACAATAATTTCATACTTACAAGTAAAACAATAAATGAAGTTACTGATCAATTAAAGAAAACAAAATTACCCAGATCAAGGAAAAAAAAAAAAAACTACCGTGTCGTTCTTCTCTAATGAAGTAGAATTACTGATGAATCTTTCTATTCTGTGAACCGCGTAAAGGCCAAGGTCGTTTGCAAAAGTTGGATCCAAATTCCACTCTGTGAACTGGGAATTGCCAAAACAAACAGACACAGACGGAGAAGACCGTGTCACAACTTTGACAAAAGATTGGTGCTTTTGCTAAATGGCATGGCCATCTCATTCTCCTCTCTACCTTCTTCTTATCCCATAAATCATATAAACTTGATTCAAGACAGCGCCCATAATAGGAGTACCCCAAGGTTGGAAGTAACTACTCCAAAAGTAACCCTAGCCCTATGATGAAAGTAACTACTCCACACTGGCAAACGAAACCGAGAAAAACAAGTGAGAAATAAATTCAAATATATGCGGGATAGAAAAGTCGTTCGAGAAATACAATCATAATAAACAAAATAAGATACATGAGTCGCAAGCGTAATAAAAACAAAGGGCATCTCAATCAACTAATTCAAATATCCTATCAACCTATATATAGCTACGTTATTAATCTGCTCTTCCCTCAATTCTAGGGTTGTGAAAACATTATTAATCTGCCCTTCCCTGAATTCTGGGGTTGGGAATACAATCTTTAATATTGTCAAGGCCAGTAGCAAACATAACCATCCGTTCGAAGCCTAAACCAAAACCACAATGTTTGACAGTCCCAAAGCGCCGCAAGTCAAGGTACCACTGGTATAGGTCAACAGGCAGTCCCCTCTCCAAAATCCTACATACAATCAACAGACATATCATCCATCCATCATATACCCCACATTGCATTATGTTATATCACATGCCTTTGTTATTGTTAGTTCAGACAATACAATATTGATTGTAAAATCAAGTGTACCTGTTCTGGAGAACATCGAAACGCTCTTCCCTTTGGCTTCCCCCTATCAACTCTCCCACCTGAAAATGAAAAATGAAAACATAAATGTATGTGTACACATGCAAATTATGAGATGCAAAATGCTAAAGTATACAACAGAGTGTGGAACAGGAACTCAAAGATAGTTAGAAAAGTTGAGAGGAGGAAAATTCCCTGCCCACCTTTGGTACCAGCACATCCATGGCAGCCACTGTTTCAGAATCATCATTGAGCCTCATGTAGAATGCTTTGATATCTTTAGGGTAATTGTAAACAATAACAGGCTTCTGAAATTTCACCTCCGTCAAGTACCTGCACAAAAGCAAAGCAATAATATTAAATCAGCTGTAAGTAACACAAGAAGACAAAGCAACAGAATATATAATGCTTATATATGGGACTACGTACCTTTCATGCTCAGATGACAAATCAATCCCCCATTCCACATGGTTCTCAAACCCCTTGCCATTTTTCACCGCCTCAATTAGCAGGTCCACTGCTTCTGTGTACGTAATCCGTTCAAAAGGTGTTGAAGCGACCATTCTTAGACGATCAATGCAACTTTTATCATACCTCTCGGCAAAAAATTCCATATCTTCATGGCATTTTTCAAGTAACCACTCACACATGAATTTCACATAATCCTCTGCACAGTTCATATCATCCTACATGAGCGTGCAAACTATTAGACAGACTTTTGCATGGACAAACAAGTTCAAAAATACAGAAAACCACACAGACAAGATCCAAAATGTATATTCAGGGCTACGCTAGATTTAAGATTCACACACCTCAAGCTCCGCAAATGCCATTTCAGGCTCCACCATCCAGAATTCTGCCAAATGCCTTGTAGTATGTGACTTCTCAGCTCGAAAAGTAGGCCCAAATGAATACACCTTACTAAGAGAACATGCATACGCTTCAAGTTGTAGTTGGCCAGAAACAGTCAAAAATGTTGGCCGGCCAAAGAAATCTCGAGTATGGTCAATCTTCCCTTCCTTATGAGGGATACCAGGTTGAAGCTTAGACCTCTCCTCCAGCTTCCAGAGATTTTCCTTTGCCCTTTTCAGTTCGGCCACAGCATCACCAATGTCCATCTTACTTGCTTTAGAAGATTTCAGCAGAGCAACAACATCTCCTTTCTCCTTAACAATGACCTTAGCAGCTTCTACGTCTGCTTCTGATGGAGGAGGGTTCTTAAGCAGATCCTTTTCCAACTTCTCACCTTCACTAAACAAGGTTGTGACTTGAAACATCTCACCGGCACCCTCGCAATCGCTGCAATTCATAATTGGAGTCTGCACGTTCAGAAAGCCACGCTCTAGGAAGAATATGTGAGTTGCATGTGCCAGGGCACTTCTGATGCGAATAACTGCAGAGATCTGAAAGCAGAAACGTGGTAATAAAAACCTAATCATCAAAAGCATAAGAGGTCCTACAAACTAAGTGATACTAGAAAAAGGCCTTGGAGGCAACACATTATCATCAACAACTGTCCTTTAATGTCTGTCCATCAACAGCCAATTTCAGGTTAGACAAGCTTTTCCCCACAAAGAAAACAAAACAAATGCGTTAAATTCATTACTATTTTCTTTTCTTACAAGAAGAAAAGTTACTAAAAACACAAAAATGTGGAACCAAGTTGGACAAGATGTTCCATCAGAAATATGTCGTTAAGGACACAGCTCCAATGGAAAACAATGGACATCCCCATTAAATTCATAATTTATTCATTACTATTTTCTTTTCTTACCCAGAGAAGAGTTACTAAAAACACAAAAATGTGTCCTTAAGGACACACACACAGTTCCATTGGCTTCATTCAATCTTCTGATAGATATTATTTATTTCATTTTTTAACAAGAAACAGAATTGAATGAACTATTAGCTATCGAATTGGCAAAAATCCCCAATCTTCTTCAATCTACAATTTATTCCACAGATTACTACGAAGGAGAAGTGCATGTTAATCATGTTTCCAATCGAACTAACATATCCATAACACCAAGATTAAACAAAAGTGGACAAACATAAGTACTAACCTATATGCATATGTGAACTGTGTATGTGTTTATGCGTGCTTCACAATAATACAAACAGCCTACCGTGCAGGTTCTGGGACGCAAATGAACAAAGTTCCTCACAAACTCAAGGGGGAGGCTGGTTGTTGACTTGTTCTTTATTGGATTCCTTATTGGATCCACTTTGCCTCTGCACTTTAGTTACTTTAGTTTGTCTCCCTCCACTTTAGTTTGTCTCCTTTGTCTCCCCTCCAATTGTGACGCCAAGTGTGGCATAAATCAAGGAGTCAATCTCCTTATATATGTTGTTGTACAATTGTAATTATAAATCAACCTTTTGAAATCAAAAGAAAAGCATTCTTTCTTTTTGGTATCAGAGCTAGCATTCTCTGATTGTTTTTTTTCTTTTCTCTTCTGCCGTGTTCTTGATCAATTGCAGCGAGCAATTGTGAAGTTGTTGCTGCCCCCTGTTTTGTTAGTCTGTCCGTATTGTTCCAGAATCCCATCAACGCTGCAGGTTTTAGGCTATACCGACAGCAAGAGAGATGGCTGAAGAAAAGGGAGCTGGTTCTCAGATTGTTCCAGCGGCCGCTCCAATTATGGTGCAGTCAGAGAATTCAAGCTTTAATATTGGTATGGTTTTGGATGAAAAGAACTATGATTTATGGGCTCCTCTCATTCAAATCCATATTGCTGGAAGGAAGAAGATGGGATATCTTCGTGGGTCTATCAAGGCACCTAACGAAGATGATCCTAAATATGATGATTGGTTCTCTGAAGATCAAAAAAATTAAGAGTTGGCTTTTGTCTTCAATGAAGCCTGAGATTATGAAACGGTACATTAGGCTGTCTACATCAAAGGAGATTTGGGACTCCCTTAAGACAGCATACTTCGATGAGAATGACGAGGCTAGAATTTATTCGTTGAATCAGAAGGCATCACGTCTTCGTCAGAATGGCCGACCTTTGGCTACCTATTTTGGGGAGCTAACTGAGATTTTCCAAGAATTGGATCACTTTAATAAAGTATCCATGGAGTGTGAAAATGACATCAAGGTGTTTCAAAAATCCACTGAGAGACAACGAGTCTATGTGTTTCTTGGTGGTCTCGATGATGGGTTTGATCAGGTGCGTGGAGAAGTGCTACGGAAGGATCCCCCACTTGGCCTTCAGGCTTCTTATGCATATGTTCGTCGTGAAGCCGATCGGAAGGAAGCAATGAAGACGGAGGTTGACAAGAGTGAACCCGCTGCCATGGCAGCAAAGGCCCGTGGATCACCTTATGGGCCTAACCGAGAAGGGTCACAAAACCGCCCAGGACAAACTCGGACTAGCCAGCCAAGCCGAGATCGTCCTCAAGGTAAGTGCCCACACTGTGGCATGCCAGGACACTCCAAGAGTCGCTGTTTTGAGCTGATTGGATATCCCGAGAATTGGGATAGGACCCGTGATCCTCGGTGCAACAAGTCTCGAGCCTCTGTTGCAGAAACCAAGAATGATTCGGACCAAATCGCAGACAAGGCATCTGCCATGATTGCTGCGGCAGGTAGTGATGGTAAGGCACTAAGTACCTCTACTTCTGTTATGAATAATACATGGATAATTGATTCCGGAGCTACTGAACATATGACTTGCGATTCTAGACAGGTTCCATCACTAAAAACATCAACACAAACCGAGGTCAATGTTGCTAACGGTAATGTCGTCCCTGTTATTGGGGAAGGCACTGTTTCCCTTTCTAAAACCATGAAACTTGACACTGTTCTTGTGGTTCCCTCTTTAAATTATAATTTGTTGTCTGTTGCTCAAATAACCCTTGCCTTACAATGTTTGGTTATTTTTTGGCCCTATTTTTGTGTTTTTAAGGACATCCGGACGCGGAAGACGATTGGTTATGGTATTAGAAGAGGAAAACTTTATTACTTGGAATTGACCACCAGTAGTTCTAGCTTGCTGACTCAAGCTCTTTCTGTTGATGATTCTCATGGGGATACTAATAAAGTGTCGGACATCTGGATGTGGCACAGGCGCCTTGGGCATGCTTCCTTTAGCTATCTACATAAGTTATTTCCTAGTTTGTTTGTCAAGACTGATGTTTCTCAATTCAAGTGTGATGTTTGTGAAATGGCTAAGAGCCATCGAACCTCATTTCCTCCCAGTTCCAATAAAAGTATCATTCCTTTTATGATCGTGCATTCTGATGTATGGGGACCGTCAAAAATACCTACTCTCGGTGGTGCTCACTGGTTTGTTACTTTTATTGACGATTGCACCAGAATGACTTGGGTTATTTTGTTAAAATCGAAAAGCGAAGTTAGTTCGGCCTTTCAAAGGTTCCATAAAATGGTTGCTGTGCAATACAATCGGAATATCCAGGTTCTTAGAAGTGACAATGGTGGTGAATATGTTAATATGGAACTTCGTTCCTTCCTAGAACTGCATGGTATTGTTCATCAGACCACGTGCCCATATACTCCTCAACAGAATGGGGTTGCTGAACGCAAAAATAGACACCTGTTAGAAATGGTTCGTGCTTCGCTCATTGAGGCACATCTGCCTCTACATTATTGGGGAGAGGCGCTAACGTCCGCAGCTTATCTTATTAATCGTCTTCCTTCTCGTACTATCAACTTCCATACACCATTTCAGGCGCTCACATCTCAGACTAGCAGTCCACCGACTCCCAATCTTCCCCCACGGACCTTGGGGTGTGTTGCTTTTGTTCACCTCCATCCCCATCAACGGCATAATAAACTTGAGCCTCGAGCCATTCGTTGTGTTTTTTTGGGTTATGCTACTACCCAGAAAGGATATCGTTGTTATCATCCTTCGAGTAAAAAGATGTTTATTACTCAGGATGTGATTTTCCATGAGAATGAAATGTTTTTTGGATCCCCCACATCCTCACTTCAGGGGGAGTACAGAAGTAGTGAAGTTCTGACCCGAGATAATACTGAAGTTTTGACCTTTGATTACTCTCATGTGGCTAGAAATGAGCTGCATGAAGAGCAACCATTGCAGTCATCACGTCTGGAGTACACAGCACCTAGGGAAGGGCAGCAGTCCACGTGTCATGGTGATCAACTCACGACATCTGGCGACGGGCAGCAACCCGTGTGCTTTGGTCATCAGTCTACTGAGCAGGTCCCTGAGGAGCAGCAAACATTGCAGGAGGAGGAAGAACATCCCATAGGTCCCACGGGGTTTGGGCTTGATGATGAGCTGCAGCCCACTATTTGCAATGGAACCGAACAGCAACTACAGCAATTGCCACGTGATTTTCCTTCCGATGTTATATCAGATCCAAGTATAAACTCATCTTATCTTAATTCTCATAACCAATCGTCTTCTACACCGGATGCAACTCCACTCCGTCGCCTTCCAGAGCGTATTAATCGAGGTATTCCCAAACCCACTTACGAGGCAGATCCTAAGTGTAAACACAAGTATCCCTTGAGTGAGCCAAATTCCGATTCAAGAGTGAGATACCCACTAAACAATTATGTGTCTACCTGTCACCTGTCAGAATCAAATAAGTCATTTGTATATCAATTATCTACTGTATCTATTCCTAACAGTGTGCAGGAGGCCTTAGCAGATTCCCGCTGGAAAGATGCAATGAACGAAGAATTAAGATCGTTGAAGAAGAATGCTACCTGGGAAATAACAGACTTGCCAGCCGGAAAGAAGTCCGTGGGATGCAAATGGGTTTATACGGTCAAATACAAAGCAGATGGAACGGTAGATCGCTTTAAGGCAAGATTGGTGGCAAAGGGGTATACACAGAAATATGGCATCGACTACACTGATACCTTCGCACCAGTGGCAAAGATTAATACAGTTCGTGTTCTACTTTCCTTAGCAGCAAATCTAGATTGGCCTTTGCAACAGTTCGATGTGAAAAATGCATTCCTCCATGGAGATCTAACTGAGGAGATTTACATGGACCTTCCACCAGGGCGGAGTGATCCGGACATACGGAAACAAAAGGTATGTAGGCTCAAGAAATCATTGTATGGATTGAAGCAGTCTCCAAGAGCCTGGTTTGGTAGATTTACCAAATCCATGAGAGCATTCGGGTATATGCAAAGTAATTGGGATCACACGTTATTCCTGAAACGCAGGAATGAAAAGGTTACAGCTCTCATCGTATATGTGGATGATATGGTGGTTACTGGTAATGATCCTGTTGAGCAAGCAGCCTTGAAAAATTATTTGTCCACAGAATTTGAAATGAAAGATCTTGGTTCTTTGAAATATTTTCTTGGGATTGAGGTGTCGAGGTGCAAGTCTGGGATATTTCTATCACAAAGGAAGTATGTTCTTGACTTGTTGAAAGAAACTGGCATGACAGCGTGCAAGCCAGTGTCTACTCCGTTGGCCGAAGGAATGAAGTTGGGTATTGATCAGAACCAAGGATCGATTGATAAAGGGAGATATCAAAGGTTAGTGGGAAGATTGATGTACTTGGCTCACACTAGGCCGGATCTTGCTCATGCCTTAAGTGTAATTAGTCAATATATGCACAATCCGGGAGAACAACACATGAGTGCAGTTATGAGAATATTGAGTTACTTGAAAGGAAGCCCTGGTAAAGGAATTTTATTTTGAAGAAATGGGCATTTCAGAATTGAGTGCTATACGGATGCTGACTGGGCCGGATCAACGGATGATAGGCGCTCGACATCCGGGTATTTTACCTTTGTTGGGGGAAATCTAGTAACATGGAGAAGTAAGAAGCAGAATGTTGTATCAAGGTCAAGCGCAGAAGCCGAATTTAGAGGCATGGCACTCGGTATTTGTGAACTCTTGTGGCTTAAGTTTCTATTACAAGATGTGGGGGTCAAATGTGGTCAGCCGATGAAGTTATTTTGTGATAATAAAGCTGCTCGTGATATTGCTCATAATCCGGTGCAACATGATAGGACCAAGCATGTAGAGGTTGACAGGTTCTTTATTAAGGAGAAGCTAGATAGCAAAGTAATTGAGGTTCCTCCCATAGGAACGGACGATCAAGTAGCAGATATTCTCACTAAGGCGGTTTCGAGTGACAAGTTCTCCAGGTTTCTAGACAAGTTGGGCATGTGCAACATCCATGCACCAACTTGAGGGGGAGTGTTGACTTGTTCTTTATCACTTTATGTTCTTTATCACTTTAGTTTGTCTCCTTTGTCTCCCCTCCAATT
>NW_023010237.1:0-29229 GCF_902201215.1 Prunus dulcis | reverse complement strand
CCTCTAATATTATTTTTTTCACTATGAGGACTGGCATGTTCTCCTACACCACTTACGAAGATCAGCAAATTGAGCCTCATTTCCTTGATGCTTGTTTTCTTTGCAGAAAACCACTTGGAAATAACTCAGACATCTTCATGTACAGGTAATTTCATGACCCAATTCCTGAATTTTTACTCCCAAGAAATTATGGTTTTTTTTCTTACAGTTAAATTTGGCTTCAGATTTATTTTGTGTGTGTTTGTGGTCGTGTTCTGATGAAAACTATGGGGGAATTTTGCAGGGGAAACACACCGTTTTGTAGCAAAGATTGTAGACAAGAACAGATACAGTTTGATGAGGCTAAACAGAAGAGCTGGAAAGTGTCCTCTTCTTCTTCTTCCAGTAGGGGAGCCCTCAGAAAATCAGACACCAACAAGAACCCTACCCCCGACAAAAGTGTCCGGAGGACAGGCAGCGTTGCTGTAGCCTGATCTGAGAGTTTATGTGCTGTTTATAATCTCTTACAGTTCCACGTGGCAAGATCATGGGGGTTGAATTTTGATCAAGGGGTTCAAACACTGGGGTTGTGATTTGTAAAGGTGAGGTGGGATTGAGGGGAAGAATATAGGAAGTTGTGACGAATGTGTTGAATATCAATGATTTTGGAAATATCGGTGCTCCAAAAATCTGGAAATATTGACGAATTGGGAAATAGAAAAGGGGAAGAAATCAAGAATACCCACCTAAGAGTTTTGTTTTGTTCAGTTTTTTTTTTTGGTCTGTGTTTACAAGGAAGAGCCTCCTTTGGTATATAGGATGGTTTGTGAATTTTTTGTAATGATCTTTGTTTACTTCTCAAAGGATTTTGAGACATTGAAAAGTTTCAAAGAGACTTGATTAAATCTTCACTCACGTTTTATGATTTCATTTTTGTTTTATTTATTTTTCTTTGCTCTTTTTAATTGATTGAAGACTTAAAAAGTGTTTTGAATCATCATAAATTACGCTTTTTCTCAACCTTTTTCTGCTTTATGCATCCACGGAAAATATCTCCACTTTTTTCTGCTTTCTGTATCAACGGAAAATATCTGATCACTTTACATTATCAAAGGAAGAAAAAAGAGAGAAATGGTTGAAGACTTAATTTGGAAATGGTTTAAGGACGAATCAAATGGGGATGCCTCAATAACCATGAAACATCCTCTCCTTCCTGTTTTAATACAAAATTCCGAACACTTCATTTGCACGTCTCAATTGCTCTAGTTTTTCTGTTTGTGAAGATCTGAACTGTTTTCAACAGTACTTGCAGTTTTGGAAGAGTTAGAGCACTTCTTGGCAAAGGGCAAGGGCTAGGCAAAGGTGGTTATTATTTACGTGAATAGTGGCATTCATTGCAAAAAGTTGTGGTGTTTCTACCCATTGTCATGACAATCACTATTCATATGAGATATTCATATGAGATATTATTAGAGGAATTTGTATAGAGTTTTGGTGTGGGAAATGAAAAATATTTACGTGAATAGTGGCATTCATTGCAAAAAGTTGTGGTGTTTCTACCCATTATCATGACAATCACTATTCATATGAGATATTATTAGAGGAATTTGTATAGAGTTTTGGTGTGGGAAATGAAAAATATGACTAAGTATTTATTATAATAAAAAATCTGAAAATTTTAGTATTTTTAAAGATTTTTTATAATTTTTTTTTGGTTGCTAATGTCATTGTTGACGTCAGTAAATTCAGGCTAGAAGTCAAGCTGCTTTGACCTGTGGGCTAGCCCAGTCTCATGGGACCCACGACTTGCCGGTCAAGCTTGGCCCGTTGGAAATTGTTGCCTGGGCTCGGGCCCTATCCTGCCAGGGCTGGGGTTTATTGCTTAAAATGCTCTTAAAAGCGTTTTAAGACAACTAAAATATTTAATATAATGTTTACCATAAGGCTACTCTTAACTATACTATAATTAGGGGTGGCATTTTAGATCGAAAAACTGAAAAATCGCAAAAACCAACCGACATTATACCGCATTGGAATCGCAAAAGCTAAAAACTGACCGAAAATTGCGGTTGCGATATGTGATTTTGGCAACTTGCAGTTACTTCAAACCGAAATTTTTTTTTTTTAATTGCATTTTAGTAGTTAGATGTTGTGTTTTAATTTAGTTAAGTTTAATCTATTATTAATATGCTTTTATGTTGTTGTTTTTGTGTTGTGTTGTGTTATAGATGAAGTCTAGCCACTCTAACACACCTAATGCCTCTAATCTCCCAAACACAAACCGATACACCCATAACACAACCTTCACTCCAACTCATAAAGAATGGCTTCTTCTTATAATAAAATCCACTCACCACCACCTACACTTTAGTTCTCCTTTTGGTTTGTAAATTTAATTAACTTTAAATTGGATTTTTCTTTAGGTTGTGAATTCTTGAGAAGTTGAGGTTGAGGTTGTGAATTTATATATGCTTGAGAAGTTGAGGTTGTGAATTTATTTCTTTAAGTTGTAAATTTATATATGCTTGAGAAGTTGAAGTTCTGAATTTATTTCTTTAGGTTGTGAATTTATATTTTTTGGTTAAAGTATGCTTGAACTCAAAAAGCTTTAAAAGAAGCATCAAACCTAGGCTTAAAAGTATGGAAGATTGAATTTTTATGACACAAAAAGACCACACTTAAAGATCTAAAATTGTCTAATTTAGGCCCAAAATATTCAAATCGGTTTAAACCGTTAGTTCATGGTAACCGACCGATTTTTGTGGTTTCAAAAATCACATCACCGCAAATAGTCGATTAGTTGGTGGTTCGGGAAAAAATTCGAGGTTACCGAACCGCAACCACCCTTAACTATAATTGTCAATTTAACTTTTAAATTTTTTTTTCTGTAAATTAAGCATTTAACTATATAAAAATGGCCAATTCGGAACTCACCTTCAATTTTTTGGATATCTATCCAAATTTGAGTCCATTTAAGGGAAAAATTCATAATTTTAAAAGAAAATAATAATAATAATAATAAGATATTTAAAAAATCAGAAAAAAAAAAAGAAAAAAAAAACCCTCGTCTCCATAAGCCACATGACCATTGACGCCCACCGTCCCCACCCAGCCACCTCCTTCCCCCACGATAACCCAACATCCACCTCCAGCACAACCCTTACGTACTCTCTCAATCCACCTCCTCCCTCCCAGCCCAGCATCGACCCCAACCCATCGAAAATGAGATTATAGTGCCACTCCTGTTTGGGAGTGCTTCTAGAATGGGCAAAATCGTTTTTTGATAACTAAAAGCGCTTCTGACAGCGTTTGCAAGAAAAGTTTAGAAGCGCTTCTGGATTATAGAAGCGCTTCCTGGAGAAGCACCTGCTATGTGCTTCTTCAGGAAGCACTCCCAAGTGCTTTTCCATGAAGCACTTTAATTTTTTATGAAAATTCAGGATTTTTATAATAAAAGCACTTTTGTTAGAAGCGTTTATGAGCAGAAGAACTTCCTAGAGAAGCAGTCCCAAACGAGCCCTAAATCTCTATATGTCACAAACATGATTGCAACTTAGATATGGATGGGCCTATATCATGAGGTACCATTATAACTTCTTGTTGATATAAGTAATAGACTAAATTACTTTAAATTAATCTACATCTGCATCGAGCTATTTTATATCTTAAATTTACTTTTTGTTGATTCTCTTTAATAATTTATAAGCAGTCCCATAACTTTAGTTGCAAACAGTTAGCAAGCTACGTATGTTGAATTGTGAAATCTAAAACTAAAAGCACAAATGTGTAGCTTAGCCCAAAATATTCAAGAACCAAAGCTGTAATTAACCAAGAAAAGAAGAAGAGAAAAACACAAATAGCAAAAGAGATACTAAAACCTTTAAAACAAACTTGGACAAATAAGAACAATTGGTTTTAAAAAAAATTAAAATGTGAACAGGCCATTAGTCTATAACACTAGAGCTCGTTTGCATAGTGTCACGGGATGACTTTTTCGGAGTCTTCCTTCCGTGCGGCCTTAGACTTGATCGCCTCTCGAACAAGCTAAGTCAGCCTCCTTCCTACAATATAAGATCGGAACAAGCAAAGAACACTTGCAAGAGCAAGAACACAATAAGAACACTCAAGAACACAATAAGAACACTCAAGAATGTTTGGGAGAATATATGCTTGTATTGCTACTCAATGCTTTACAAGTTGTGAGGTGAGGATTCACAATGTGACATCCTCCTTATATACACTTTCTATCCCACCTACCACCATAATGGGTGGCTAAGATTCAATCTCACCTAACATGTTGGGTGGCTAAGATTCAATCTCACCTAACATGTTGGGTGGCTAAGATTCAATCTCACCTAACATGTTGGTGGCTAAGATTCAATCTCACCTAACACCATCCACCAACTATGTCACCTACCAACATCCACCAACTACTTCTACCAACTATGGTACAACGAATCTGGACATATGGGCTAAGAGGTCCAGCATGATCAATCCAACGGGTTGGGCCTTGAATTGGGCCTTGAACATGCGGGCCGTGACATTCTCCCCCACCTAATTCGGTAACGTCCTCGTTGCCGCGGTAGATCCGTCTCGTTCGAATGCTTCGATGATGTCCTTGTACTTCCACAAGGACTCTTGTTTCTCCCAATTGCCTTCGGACTCTGGCAGGCCCTTCCATTTGACAAAGTACTCAAAGTACCTCGGTACACCCTTGCGTCGTACCTCTCGCTTGGCCATGACGCATTCAACCTCCTTGTCAAATGAAGTCACCATCAAAGGTGGAGCTCGTTGAGACTCTCCACGACTTGGCTCCTCGGGGTCGGCATGGTAGGGCTTGAGATTGCTCACGTGGAACACCGGATGAATCTTCAATCGAGGTGGTAGTTCCACACGGTAAGCAGCTCTTCCCACTGATCGGATGATAGGAAATGGACCCTCATATCTCCTCAACAACGCTTTGTGCAATCTTCTAGTGGACTTGTGTTGAGAAGGGTTGAGCTTCACAAAGACCAGATCACCTGGTTGGAACACAACGCCCCGCCGATGCTTGTCTGCCCATTTCTTCATCTTCCGAGTTGCCTTCTCCAATTGAGCCCGAGCCAGCTCATTAGTCACCTGCCACTCCTTGGCCGTCTTGTATGCAGCAGGACTACTCCCCGTGTAGCCTGACACCACTGTGTTCGGTGTTATAGGTTGTTGTCCTGTTGCCAACTCAAAAGGACTTGACCCTGTCGACTCCGACTGCTGCAAGTTGTACGAGAACTGAGCAACATCCAACAACTTTGCCCAATCTCGCTGGTTGGCACTCACATAGTGCCTCAAGTATAGCTCCAAGAGCGCATTCACCCTCTCCGTCTGACCGTCTGTTTGTGGGTGAAAGCTGGTAGAGAAGTTCAACTGTGAGCCAAGTAGCCTGAAGAGCTCCGTCCAAAGTTTACCAGTGAAGCGAGTGTCACGATCACTGATAATACTCTTGGGGATCCCCCAATACTTCACCACATGCTTCAGAAACAAGCGTGCAGCTTCCTCCGCATTGCAATCTGCCGGTGCGGGGATGAAGGTAGCATACTTGGTGAATCTGTCGACTACCACCAAAATTGAGCCACACCCTTCCGACTTGGGTAGACTCACAATGAAGTCCATGGACAAACTCTCCCATGGTCTGGTTGGAACAAGAAGTGGCTCTAGCAACCCACCCGGCTGCTTCTGCAATGTCTTGTCTTGTTGGCATACAAGGCAAGTCCGCACGAACGAGTCTACATCTTCCCGCATCTGTGGCCAATAGTAAGCTTCACTCATCAAGGCTAATGTCCGATGAGTGCCCGGATGTCCCGCCCATTTTGAGTCATGACACTCCTTCAGTAGCTCCCGTCTCAGATTGTCCCACCTTGGAACATAGATCCTCTTCCCTGTTGCATAGAGAATCCCATCATCGAGCCAAAATCTTCTTGTCTTCCCATCTTTGACAAGCTCCAACAAGACTTTTGGCTTGGGGATCATGCAACAAGCCCTCTCGTATCCTCTGCATGAGAGAACTCTGGGGTTGTGTGACAGCTGCTAGCACGGCCTTCCTGCTTAAGGCATCAGCAACGACATTTGTCTTCCCTTGCTTGTACTCTAGTTTGTAGTCGAACTCTGCCAAGAAGTCTTGCCACCTAGCCTGCTTGGGTGACAACTTCTGTTGGGACTGAAAGTAGCTTGTGGCAACATTGTCGGTCTTGACCACGAACTGAGAACCAAGTAAGTAGTGCCTCCAAGTCCGCAAGCAGTGCACTACGGCTGTCATCTCCTTCTCTTGAACGGTATACCTCCGCTCCGTGTCATTGAGCTTCCGACTCTCGAAAGCCAATGGGTGTCCATCCTGCATGAGTACACCACCAATAGCAAAATCTGATGCATCAGTGTGTACCTCAAAAGGTTTGCTAAGATCTGGAAGTCTCAGCACTGGTTCCTCCATAAGAGCCCTCTTCAACTCATTGAAGGCATGTTGGCATCGGGGTGTCCACTCCCACGTCTTGTTCTTCTTCAGCAAATCCGTCAAGGGGGCGGCTATGGCTGAATATCCCTTGATGAACCTGCGATAGTAGTTCACCAATCCAAGGAAAGACCGCAACTCAGGTACCTTGATTGGTGGTTCCCACTCTTGAATGGCTCGCACCTTGCCCTCCTCCATGAGCAATTGTCCTCCCCGTATCTTGTGACCAAGGAACTCGACCTCTTCTTGGACAAATGAGCACTTCTCCTTCTTCACATAGAGCTGGTTCTCCCTTAGAACTTGGAAGACCTTCTGCAAATGCTCAAGGTGTTCCTCCAGAGAATTGCTGTACACCACAATATCATCGATGTAAACTACAACAAACTTGTCCAAGAAAGGATGGAATACCTTGTTCATAAGAGTGCAAAATGTTGCAGGGGCATTAGTCAAGCCGAACGGCATGACAAGGAACTCGTAAGACCCATATCTTGTCACACATGCGGTCTTTGATTCATCTCCCTGTGCGATCCTCACTTGATAGTATCCTGAGCGCAAGTCCAACTTGGTGAAGTACTTCGCTCCTCCCACCTGATCAAACAAATCTGCAATCAAAGGGATTGGATACTTGTTTTTGATGGTCACCTTGTTTAGCGCCCTGTAGTCGATGCACAGCCTTAGTGTTCCCTCTCTCTTCTTCTGGAAAAGAACTGGGGCACCATAAGGGGCCTTGGACGGTTGGATGTACCCAGCGTCCAACAACTGCTTCAACTGCTTCCTCAATTCCTCCAACTCAGGAGGTGCCATTCGGTATGGCGCTTTGGCAGGGGGTTTGGCACCCGGTTCCAACTCAATGGCATGATCCACCTCTCTCCTAGGTGGTAAGGTTTTGGGCAACTCCTTGGGCATGACATCTGCAAACTCCTTAAGGATTGCCTCCACCGCTTTCGGAACTGGTTGGACTTCCTTCTCAACTACATTCATCTTCATAGTTGCAAGGAACGTCGGTTCGCCTTTCTTCCAAGATTTGGAAAATTGCATGGCTGACAAAAGCTTCGTCCCGCTTTGTTGTCTCACTACTGGCACCATGCATGGCATTGTTCCACCCTGTGTAATGCACATAGTATTGTGAAAGGGAATGGGAAATGCTTTTACCTTGTCCATGAACTCCATTCCTAGCACGACATCGTAGTCATCCATCGAGATCACGGAGAAGTCAGCTACTCCCTTCCAAGTGGCAATGTGTAGCTCCACACCACGAGCTACCCCATCAATGGGCTTGGCAGTTGAATTCACCGTCTTCATACTGCCTGCTTCCTTCGAGACTCGACACCCAAGTCTCTTTGCTTCCTGCACGGACATAAAGTTGTGCGAAGCACCTGTATCCACCAGGCAACGGGTTGTCTTGCCATTCACCATGGCATCGACGAACATTACTCCTTTAGCTTGAACCTGTGGTTGAGCACCTTTGGCCTGCAAGGCATTGAAGCGGTGAATGGCCCCCATTCCTGCTTCCCTCTCGGTCTCCTGGTTCATAGCATTCAGAGCTTTCTTTTTCGGACAATCCCGCATCATGTGCGGTCCATCGCAGAAGTAGCAAGCTAGCTTTGACTTGTCTTTCCCCTTGTCACCTTTGTCATTCTTCTTCCAGGATGACTTGTGACCGTCAGACTTGTCTCCTGACTTGCTACCCTCTTTTGGCTTGTTGTCTCCCCCACCGGATCCATTGCCACCTTTCTTTCCGTTGAACTTGGAGTCGCCTTGATCACTCCTCTTGAACTCTACAAGAGACTCAGCTGCAGCAATTGCCTCTGACAAAGTTTGGACGTGTCTCCTTTGTAACTCCAGCTTGGCCCAATTCTGTAGGCCACTCATGAAGTACATGAGCTTGTCTTCATCTATCATGCTAGGCACCTCGAACAACAGGTTGGTGAACGTGGCGACGTAGTCCTTCACGCTCCCAGTTTGCTTCAGCCATCTTAGCTTCTCCTTTGCCTCATACTTGGCATTCTCTGGATAGAAATGCAACATAATATCCTTCTTAAAATCTTCCCAAGTCTCAAGTGTAAACGTACCTTGTTCGATCTCCATAGATCGACGACGCCACCACATGAGAGCATTGTCGGTGAGAAACAACGTTGCCGCATTGATCTTGGGCTCATCATCCTCGAGCTTCAGATACTTGAAATACCTTTCGATATTCCACAAGAAAGTGTCTAGCTCCTTCGCCTCCCTCTTCCCATTATAGGATTTGGGCTTGAAAGAATCTAGCAACTTGGGTTCCTTCGGAGTCCGGGTCTTGTTCAAGACAACTTCCTTGCACAAAGCCCAATCTCCCTTCACATCCTTCATCTCATCACGGAGCGAAGTAAGCTCCGCTAAGAAATGATCTAACTTGGCTTGAACATCTAGCTTGATGTCGTCTAGCGCGGAGTTGAGGACTCCCTGGAATTGGCCTTGAAGCTCATCCGCTACAGTTTCGAAGCCCCCCTTCGTAAGGACGTCCTCTTCGAGTCGCTGATCGAGCTCGACCACGGCATTCTCCATCTTAGAAAGCCGCTTCTCCATCACGGCCACCGCATCTCTAGATCGTTCTCTCTTTGATTTGCCCCCACGATCCATGTTGACCTTGGACAGGTCTGTCTCCACATCTGATGATCCGCTCTTCGACATGCTTCTTTGAATGATTCGAGCTTTTGCTCTGATACCAACTGTCACGGGATGACTTTTTCGGAGTCTTCCTTCCGTGCGGCCTTAGACTTGATCGCCTTCTCGAACAAGCTAAGTCAGCCTCCTTCCTACAATATAAGATCGAAACAAGCAAAGAACACTTGCAAGAGCAAGAACACAATAAGAACACTCAAGAACACAATAAGAACACTCAAGAATGTTTGGGAGAATATATGCTTGTATTGCTACTCAATGCTTTACAAGTTGTGAGGTGAGGATTCACAATGTGACCTACCACCAATAAGCATTCAAGAATGATATGTGCTTTGTTTGTTCCCACGATGTTGAAACTTTAGATCATCTTTTTAGCACTTGTTCTTTTGCTCGTGAAGTTTGACAGTGTTATAATGGTTGTCCTTGTCCTCCTGTACGCGTCAATAGTATTTGTGGCCTTTTGGTGAGATGCGATGTGTTGCTTGTTGGTTAAGAAAAGCTAGTTTGGACCCTTAGGTTGGGCTCAATGTTGGCCTTTTCTTTATATGCGTTAGGCGTGTCACTACTAGTGTTGTACTCTTCTAGTAGGAAGAGAAGACGAATGATTAGGTAATGTGAAGATAGTGTTGGGCTCGTTGACCTTAACCTCTAACCAAAGCCATTGTGCTTCAAGTGGGGAATCTGGCTTGGATAGGTTCTTTTCTGTGCCTCAATTAAGAAGACTTAACCATTTCACTTGCTATGGAATAAAACTTAGAAGAAGTAACAACTTTAAACTAATATTGGACAGAAAGTACAATACAAGTTCAAAGACAGAAGTGTCAGCAAGACATAATATCGTTACAAGAAAGCAAACGCAAGTTCATGCTGACCTAAATACACTTAATAAAAATAATAAGTAGCCTAATAGAACTTGAAAATGCTAATGTGGCAAGGCAAATGAGATTTACCTACTCTTTTGCCTCTTCCCTTGGAAATGCTCTATGACAGGACCCGACTCAAATTCTGCTTTGGAATCCGAGCCGGACCCTGTGCGTGTCCGACACCTGGCAGATGTCGGGCACGAATGACCTAATTGCCCTTCCATACAAAGCTCGATAAAATAACAAGGTTGACTTATACCGAAAAATCGGCAGAGTTTCCCTTGTAATTGGATGTAGTGACAGTTGTCAGACTTCCTTGGTTTACAAATCAAAAATTTCTATTGTTATCTATAACTGAGATGTTTCCAATTACTACTCTATACAAGATATAGAATGGACCATCCAAGAATGAAGATGGAATGTTAAGCAAGGTTTATTGAAATCTAAAAGTATGGTAGGAAATAAAGAACCTTATTAAATTAAGTAGAAAAAGACTCAAGTAACCCAGGATTGGCAAGGAGTTATGTAGATATTAGAAGAAGGATCTTCAGTTGAGTATTCTTCGATATTTATCGCCTGAGGAAGGTATAGTGAGATTTAAGGAAGCAAGGGAGCCAATCCTAGCTGTATCGCACCCAAGGAGATTATAGAACGTGTAGAAAACAAGCAGTTCAGATTTTGGAAGGGAAAGTAATTAGCTTTCAGTGATATGTGCAGTGTAGTAACCCGAGTAGCAAATACAGGAGCAGTTCTTCTCCCCTCCTGGAATGACAAAGGAGTAAATTTCGAGGACGAAATTTTTATAAGGGGGTAGATTGTAAGAACCCAAAACAAAATATCTAAAAAGAAAGAAAATATCTAAAAAGTAAGGAAAATATCTTCTAACAAAAAGACTATTTTGCCCTCGCATTAATTAATAGGAGGAAATTGACTTTTTGATCGGAAAAGAATTTGGCAATTCCGTTTACGCCATTGCGTAGAGCACGGCGAAACGAGTTCGTAGACACGGAGTAGACCCGAATCGGAGCTACAACGAAGAAGATATGGTTTAAAAACCACGAAGGGCAAAACGGTAATTTGGCCAAAAAGTCAGATTTTTATCCCCACTCTCTCTCCTCTCCCCCGTCAGTTTTTCCTCTCTCTTTTCTCTCTCCTCCCCCGCGACTTGGCCGTGCGACCCTTCACCTTCTCGGCGACGGCCCGGCCACCACAGGCCGAGCCGATCTCCGCCGTGGGTACCATCGGGTCCGCCTCCCTCTCGCCGTCACGACCTGACCGACCTCCACCCGTGGGCCGCCCGGAGTTAATCGGAAAACCATGTTTTCTGAAGGAGGTTCGCCCGAGTTCATCCGAACTTCCAGCTCAAAATTCTCCTTCGTTTCTCCACCAAATCGATCGAGTAAGGCACCAGGAGCCCGACAGAATTGCAAAAAAGACCTTCAAAGGGTCCCAATTTGCTCGGACCATCTGTGAGTGGACTCTCTTCCATGAAAGATTTTATATAAATAATTTATATAGAAAATTTCTTATAAATAAGAATTCTTAAGTGATTTTATATTGATTTTATATAAATAAGTTTTTTTATAAATAAGGTTATCTGAATATACTCTCGTATTTGATCTTGAATAAGTATTATAGCAAGTGTTCCAACCATGAATCGTAGCGTAAAATGTCTTTACTTTTATATTACTCAGTTGAGCAGCAGATTTGAGGTTTATGATACAAAATTTACAGTTGAACTCTGATTTATCAGGTTTTTTCTAAATTTATTTTTCAAAGAAAACCACCGTGTACCCATTACTTTTGGTGATTACCCAGAGTCAGACCGATGTCTACGGACATCCAGTCTGATTATAGTTCAGTCAGTGCATTTGACTTTGCCTCACGAGTTACGGGGACGCTCGGACCGTGAGTGCCAGGATTTGCGGCTCGGCAGACTTGGTGTCCCGAGACCTGCCAGGATTGCGGCTCGGCTGATTCTGTGTCCCCGAGACCTGCCAGGATTGCGGATCAGGCTGACTACGGTCCCCTGCATCCTGCCTGAGCGACTCAAGCTAACTTGGTGTCATCGAGGACCTGCCGGCAGATCAGGCTGATCATAGTCCCCTGATTTCGCCAGTTTGCGGCTCGGGTGGACTGCGTGGCGCCCATGACCTGCCAGGGGAATTGACGGATATGACAGGGGTACAAATAGGTGGTATTTTCAAAGGATTTTCAGCTCTTTTATTCAGTTATGATTTTCAGCTATTTCAAACCAGTTTATTTGATATTTGCGCATTTATATCTTTATATGTTGTTCAGTTATACGAGTATATTCATCAGTATGTTTTTACATGCTTATTTAAATACCTTATGTTGAAATATAGACAAACTATCGATTCATATCCTTACTTATTTTTAAATGGGGGATATTATGTTTATAAAATTATTTTCAAGAACATTATTTTTGTCCACTCACATTTTCAACCTGTTTTTCGCCCCCAGGCCGTAGAAGTACACGGGATCCACTACCGGGCCATTCATAGCTTCCGCGTCTCAAGGTCAGGTAGAGTGTTGTAGAAAATCCTTGAAACCATGAAAACTTTAGAATATGCTCTGATATCTAGAACTAGTGGAACAATAAAGTTGAGATCTGTTACTTGAGATATTCTGGCTGTTGGGATGGATTTATTGATTGTTTAACAGGTGAAAAATTTTGGGATTGGTCAAAATACAGGGGAGACTCTGCCGAAATTTCGGCAGAAGTCTAAGGGAAGTCTGAAAAGAATTTGAGGCGAGAAGGGTAAAAAGGTCTTTTGTGCCCGACATTCGCCAGGTGTCGGACACGCACAGGACTTGGCTCGAATTCCAAAGTGAAAATTGGGTCGAGTCCTGTCACTAAGTCTAGGGCAAATTATCAGAGCGACAACTAAGAATTTACAAATGAGTCAATCCTTTTACAAAACAAAAGTCCTACATTAAAAGAAAGGCACGGAATGTAGAAAACAGCCCGGTGATGGATTCCTGCGCACGTCTACTGCCTGGGGGCGCAAAACATTAAAAAAAGGGTGAGTGGACCCAAAAACAAAGTTTAGAAAATAGCATAAGAACATACTAACCCCATTGTAAAAACAGTTGTACAAACTAAATTATTCCAAGGGCAAAATTATATTTTCTTCTTAATAAATTACTAATTAAATATTAATTAAGGTTTGGGTTATTACAACCTACCCCCTTATAAAAATTTCGTCCTCGAAATTCATGTACCTATCACTCGAAGAGATGAAGGTGCTTGCTGCTCCTGCATTTGGTCTTCGAGTTCCCATGTAGCATCTTCCACATTATGACTCCTCCATAAAACTTTCACAAGTGGAATCTCTCTCGATTGCAACGCTTGCGTTTTTCAATCCAAGATTTGAACTGGTTGTTCCACATAAGTGAAATCATCCTCCAATTCGACTGGTTGCTCCTCTAAAACATGGGAAGGGTCGGAAATATACTTTCGGAGCATGGAAATATGGAAAACATCGTGCAATCATGCTAGATCTGCAGGCAAAGCAAGCCTGTAAGCTACTGGACCCACACGCTCTATAATCTCATAGGGTCCAATATAGCGAGGACTTAGTTTTCCCCGCTTCCCAAATCTCACTACACCTTTCCAAGGTGATAATTTCAAAAATACCCAGTCTCCAACTTCAAACTGAAGGTCTTTTCTTCTATTGTCCGCATAACTCTTTTGTCGGTCTTGGGCTGTCTTGAGTCGTTCTCTAATTATGTTCACTTGTTTCTTGGTCAGTTCAACATCCTCAGATATTACCAATCTGTGTTCACCCACTTCATCCTAATAGAATGGAGTTCTACACTGTTTTCCATACAAGGCATCAAATGGAGACATTCCGATACTCACTTGATAACTGTTATTATAAGCAAACTCCATAAGTATTAACTTCTCATCCCAATCACCCCGAAATTGAAGTGCGCATGCTCTCAACATATCTTCTAATGTCTGAATTGTCCTCTCAAACTGACCATCTGTGTGGGGGTGAAATGCAGTACTAAATTGCAATTGGGTTCCAAAAGCTTCATTTAATTTTGTCCAAAAACGGGATGTAAATTGTGGATCTCGATCTGAAACAATGGATACTGGAACTCCATGAAGTCTCACTATCTCATCTATGAAAATCTTAGCCAGTTTGTTCAAACTATAATTTGCCCTCATCGGCAGAAAATGAGCGGACTTGGTGAGTCGATCCACGATTACCCACACTCCATCATGCTTACTCTGTGTTCGGGGAAGCTTGAACACGAAATCCATCGTAATCCACTCCCACTTCCATTTAGGAATCGGAAGTGGTTGCAACAACCCTGATGGTTTCTGTCACTCAGCTTTCACTTGCTGACAAATTAGGCACCTTCTGACATACTCTGCTATTTATTTCTTCATAAAAGGCCACCAGTAGTGCTATCTCAGAGTATGATACATTTTTGTGCTTCCAGGGTGCATTGCAAACACTGACTCATGGGCCTCCTCAAGAATCTCCCTTTTTAAAACTTCATCATTAGGGACATATAACCTGTTACCTACCATTAACGCTCCATCATTTCTTACTGAACAATCAGTTCTGTCGCCATTCTCAACCTCCACTCGCAGCGTGCAAATCAAAGGATCCTGGGATTGAGCTGCGAGTATTCGTTCTACTAGCACTGGTCTCACATGAAGAGTAGCTAACAATGCTCCCTGATTATCCATATCTAGCCCAACTTTGAGCTTCCTCATTTCTACCATCAATGGCAAATACCTCCCTCGAAGATAAGCTACAAATCCCGAAGATTTCCTACTGAGTGCATCCGCGACAACATTAGCTCTTCCTGGGTGATGCTCGATGGTACAGTCATAATCCTTAATCAACTCTAACCATCTTCTTTGCCTCAAATTCAATTCATTCGGGGTGAATAAATACTTTAAACTTTTGTGATCTGTAAAGATCTAGCATGTTTCCCCGTCAAGAAAATGCCGCCAAAATCTTTAAGGCAAAAACCACTACAGCAAGTTCCAAATCATGAACAGGATAATTCAACTCATGCTTCTTAAGTTGTCTAGAAGCGTAGACGATCACCCTACCATGCTGCATCAGCACACATCCAAGTCCTTGTTGAGATGCATCACTATAGATAACGAAGTTCCCACTATCATCCGGAAGTGCTAAAACCGGAGCAGTGGTCATCCCAGTCTTGAGTTCGTTGAAACTCTCCTCACACTTATCTGACCATGCAAACTTTACTCTTTTCCTTGTCAAATAAGTGAGAGGCGCCGCTATGGTGGAGAACCCTTCCACGAAGTGACGGTAATACTCGGCTAACCCAAGAAAACTCCGTATCTCAGTAACACTGGTTGGTCGTGGCCAATTCACTACTGCTTCAATCTTTTGAGGATCAACATAAATGCCCTCTGCAGAGATCACATGCCCCAAGAAACTAACTCTGTCTAACCAAAACTGACACCTGCTGAATTTGGCATAAAGTTGCCTCCTTTTCAGAGTCTTCAACACAATGTCTAAGTGCTTCATATGTGCCTTTTGACTCGTAGAATACACCAGAATGTCATCTATGAACACAATTACGAAGCGATCTAAGTAACGTCGAAACACTCTGTTCATGAGGTCCATAAATGCAGTTGGCGCATTAGTTAATCCAAATGGCATCACCAGGAACTCATAGTGACTCGATATTCTTAAAAAAAAAAAAATAGAGAAATTGGAACAAAGTCAAGATGATACGGGTCTCTAATCCGTAACTGATGATATCCAGACCTCAAATCAATCTTAGAAAATACCTTGGCACCCTTCAGCTGATCGAACAAATCATCAATGCGAGGCAATGGGTATCTATTCCGCACTGTGACCTTGTTCAACTGCCTGTAGTTAATGCATAACCTCATGGTGCCATCCTTCTTCCTAACAAAAAACTAGGTCGGATGAAACCCTTATCTACCAGCTCCTACAACTGAATCTGTGACTCCCTCAATTCTACTGGCGCCATTTAGTACGGTGCCTGAGAAATAGGATTCGTTCCTAGAGCAAGCTCAATAATGAACTCGATCTCTTGATGAGGAGGTAATCTAGGAAGATCATCGGGGAATAAGTTTGAAAATTCCTGTACCACTGGAATATCTTCCAATCTCAGCCCATTATCTCTGGTATCAATTACATGCGCTATATATCCTGAGCACCCTTTTCTGAGCAACCGTTTTGCCGTCATAGCTGAAATGAGGCAAGATGGAAGCACTCTACGTTCGCCATAAAAAGTTACTTCAGGTCGTCCGGGACTACTGAATACAACTTCTTTCCTGAAGCAATCTACTGAGGCATGATGTTTGGCCAACCAGTCCATCCCTAAAATGACATCCAAGTTAACCATTCCCAAAGGAATTAAATCTGCCTCTAGAAACACATCTCCCACCATCACTATACTATCTCGATACACTGTACCTACCCTAAAAATCTCTCATGTAGGTACAGAGATCTTCAGTTCGTTCTGCAAAGCTGAAAGTCTTACATTGGCATTGTGGGCAAAACTAGGTGTGACAAACGAGTGTGTAGGCCCAGGGTCAATTAAAACTAGGTGTGACGTCAGGTGATGCATGTGCCTCCTGCTGGGACATATTGTACACTCTACTTGTGGCCCTGGAACGTCCACCACGTCCCCTTTGCTGACTGCTGCCTCGGCTGGCTACACTGGTCTGGGCCCCACCACTGGACGAAGCCTCCACAAACTGTGGTGCCCCTTGTGATCTACCCTGAATACCTGTCCCCGGAGTCGATGCAGCTGTGATCTCTCTATTCTGAAGGAGCAGCGGGCAATCATTCCTAAAATGTCCAGACTGTCCACAATAATAACATTCAGTAATGCCCTGCTGGTAAGTCCCAGAATGGTACCTACCACACTTGGCACATTGGGGGAGACTCCTCCTGCCAGATACTGACAGCAACTGGCTCCCAGCACCTCTAGCTGCACTACCCCCGGAGCGGTTTCCAGAACTGCCACTCTGGTTGGAACCTCCACTGGAACTGAATCCAGGTCGGTAACCTCCGTAGCTGCGGCCACTAGATGATCCAGAACTGTAACTGCCTCTCTTGAATGATCCCTGACTAGGATCGTCTACGTCAAACTGTTGCCTATGGGGTTCACCCCATGGTCTGACCATCATCTGGCTGCTCTCAATCAACGAGGCAGACATCACCACATCACCAAAGTTAGTCAACCGCTGACTGATCACGATATCTCGAATGGAAGCCTTTAAGCCCATAATGAAAAGTTGACACTTCTTGATTTCATCCTCCACCAGTGGAAGACAATACTTAGACAACTCATTGAACTTTTTCTCGTACTCTAATATTGTCATTATCCCCTGTTCCAGCTGTAAAAACTCTTCCATCTTCACATTCTGGTAGGCTTGTGGATAGTACTGACTATCAAATGCGGCTTTGAATACTTGCCACGTAATGGCGAAAGGATCTCGATGTCTCCTCTTAACCTAGTCCCGCCAATGTCTGGCATTTCTGATCAAAAAGACGGTAGCTAAAGTAACCCTGTAGTTCTGTGGAATAGCCATGACCTCCATGATTCGCTCCATCCTTTCTATCCATTCCTCAGCTACTGCTGGGTTACCATCACCATCAAAATCAGTGGCCCCAATCCTCTTAGCTTGATCAGCGTATCCCAGGGAGGGATCTCTAGACCGCCCAGTCCTGGATAAAGCCTGAGTCAGCAACTCCAAAGTCTGCTGGAAGTTGGGATCTCCCAGCATAGAAGGCACAACAGATACGGCTCCTAACGGGCCTCCAACAACGGGCTGCTCTACCGATTCAGGTATTGGTGCAGGAACAGGAACTTCCACTTGCTCGAGCTGGGGATCCTGTCTCCTTTGTCGGGACGACTGTCTAGTCCCTATACGGACACCACCACGCTTAGGGCCCATAGTTACTGTCATTAGAAACAGATATTCAGAAAAACGGGAATGCACAGAGTGCAAAGTCTACAGGAAATTAAACCTAATGCTCTGATACCAAGTTGACAAGACCCGACCCAAATTTTGCTTTGGAATCCGAGCCGGACTGTGCGTGTCCGACACCTAGCGGATGTCGGGCACGAATGACCTAATTGCCCTTCTATACAAAGCACGAGAAAATAACAAGGTTGACTCCTACCAAAAAATCGACAGAGTCTCCCTTGTAACTGGATCAATACCAAAACATTTACACCTACCAAACAAGTATATATATTTACAACCAACTGCCAGCATACATATATATACATTCCAACAGTTAAATTCTAAGTTTAGGGCAAATTATCAGAGCGACTACTAAGAATTTACAAAGGAGTCAATCCTTTTACAAAACAAAAGTCCTACATCAAAAAGGAAAGCGCGGAAGGTGGAAAACGGCCCGGTGGTGGATCCTTGTGTACGCCTACTGCCTGGGGGCGCAAAACATTAAAAAGAGTGAGTGGACCCAAAAACAAAGTTTAGAAAATAGCATATGAACATACTAACCCCACTGTAAAAACAGTTATACAGGTATATTGGAACTTCTGGAGGCTTCCGGATCTTAATTGCGAGGTCATGACCCCCGAGGCCCCAGGTTAACTTTTTGTGACTTAGCGCTTTTTGAGTCCCAAGATACTGCTAAACTATTCCAAGTGGAAGGAAAGCTTTTATAGGAACAACTTTAATTTGACGCACGTACTTCTAGGAGCTAGGGGTCAGGGTTTTTTAATTAATACTATATTGCATATTGTATTAATAGAATATTATGATAATTGAATCAGGCACCCGGGCACCAGTTGATCCGTAGGAGGGACCTTCAAGAGGTCCAGCAAGCACGAACGATCTGTGAGTGGACTCTTTGTTTTTATAAATGAATTTAAGCAGTTCAGTTTCAGTTACAGTATTTGATCTTGAATAAGTTTTATTTAAGGATTAGTGTTTTATAAGCTGTTATATGCTTTTAAATATTTTGTTTTGCGTGCTGCCGAGTGGAATCTCTTTTAAAGAATATAGGAAAAGAAATTCTAGTGAATTATCAGATTATCAGATAAATGGCAGCAGAATTTTAGAGTTTAAAGAAATTCAGTTATTTCTTCAGAAACTTTATATTTTTCGAAACCACCTTATACCCAGATATACACATTTTTCCTTCGGATTTTATTGGTTGCCTTCAGTTTAGTTAGCATGCTTGACAGTTGCCCCACGAGTTCTTTGGTACTGGAGCTGAAATCATTGTCTTTTGACACCTACACAAACTGAAAGGCATACCATAATAGAAATCAGAACAGAACACGAAGGAGGAACACAAAAACAACAGTAAAAGGACCCCTAAGAAGCACTCCACTTCAACTCAGAACCTGACAAAGAAAACCTCCTATGACCAAGCATAGTCCTTTGATTGATGCAGAGTAGAGAAGAGCACCACATCCAAACAATTATCACCAACGTCGTTGCTGCCGTCATTGTCGAAACAGAGACAAAACATCAGCCACCAGGTATCACAACTCTCCTGGGAGAGACACAATCCAATGTCAATATTGTCGTTGACGCCGAGACAAAGACAACACTAGTCATCTAGAACACTGCAAAAACAAACAGACAAACAGACTAGATCCAAACAGATCTAGACTATTTGGGGAGGGGAATGAGCGGAGAAGAGGGGATAAGAGGAAGGAAAAGATGAGATAAAAAGAAGGGGAGATGAGGAGAAGAAGGGGAAGATGAGAGGAGGGGCAGTGGCCACCTCCCCCCATTAGCTTCTTTGCGGTTGGTTGTTGGCAAGGAGAAAGAGGACCAGGGTGCGGCTAGGATTTCTCAATTCTTATAAAAGTTAATAATATAAATTAACGAGAACCAAATCGGTCCTTAATAAAGTCAATTACATTTACGTTTCTTATATTCATCGCCCACTTAATTGTCTTTTACAAACAAAAAATGTGAAAATAGTTCAAAAATTATAAATAAATAAAAATAAATAAATAAACAGCAACCAGGAACCAAAACAGTCAACAACTAGCAACCAACACTTCAAAAATCATCTACTGTCCTCTTTGCATTTTTAGTTGCAAAATCATTAATCAAACGAGTACAATCAAGTTCTTCCAAAAAAAATCACTTTCAACATATATCAAAGTTAAACCATTTAATCTTTCTTGTGACATGGCTGATCGCAAGTAAGATTTCAATAACTTCAATTTGGAAAAACTTCTTTCAGCTGAAGCAACTGTAACATGTAAAGTCAATAATATTCTATAAGCAATGATTGTTTTTGGAAAACAGTTTAGTCTTTTTAAAGCACTCAAAATGTTAGTGGATGTCTCTACTATAAAGGAGTTATTATAGTTTTTACTAAACATGCCCACTCATCGTCCACCAAACATATACTATCATATCTCCAGACAAAGCTAATTGCTCACTACTAATACACCTCCACCGAAACCCAATTTATATCTCAACTAGACAACTAGATATTGTATATTAGTGTGGCTCATTATTACCTCTTATTATTTTGTCACTAAACTTGTATATATATTGTACTACACACTGCATAAGAAATATGAATTAATATAAAAATATTTTGTAGCTTTAGACTCTTCATTTGCCTCTTTTGGTAAAATCTCTCGTATGACTTTTAATAGGCCTTTTGTTTCTTTTATAAGAGCATGTCCACTCCAAAAGGCTAAGGCTAAGGCAAGGGTAAGGCAAGGGCTGCTACTATTCACGTGAATAGTGGCAACCTTGCCTTTTTTGGTTCCACCCTATAAAGGCTAGGGCTAAGGAAATTACTATTGAACAGCATTTGAGGTTGCGGTTACAGTATTTGAAAATCATCTAAAAACTGTCCTCTTTGCATTTTTAGTTGCAAAATCATTAATCAAACGAGTACAATCAAGTTCTTCCAAAAAAATCACTTTCAACAGATATCAAAGTTAAACCATTTAATCTTTCTTGTGACATGGCTGATCGCAAGTAAGATTTCAATAACTTCAATTTGGAAAAACTTCTTTCAGCTGAAGCAACTGTCACATGTAAAGTCAATAATATTCTATAAGCAATGATTGTATTTGGAAAACAATTTAGTCTTTTTAAAGCACTCAAAATGTTAGTGGATGTCTCTACTATAAAGGAGTTATTATAGCTTTTACTAAACATGCCCACTCATCGTCCACCAAACATATACTATCATATCTCCAGACAAAGCTAATTGCTCACTACTAATACACCTCCACCGAAACCCAATTTATATCTCAACTAGACAACTAGATATTGTATATTAGTGTGGCTCATTATTACCTCTTATTATTTTGTCACTAAACTTGTATATATATTGTACTACACACTGCATAAGAAATATGAATTAATATAAAAATATTTTGTAGCTTTAGACTCTTCATTTGCCTCTTTTGGTAAAATCTCTCGTATGACTTTTAATATGCCTTTTGTTTCTTTTATAAGAGCATGTCCACTCCAAAAGGCTAAGGCTAAGGCAAGGGTAAGGCAAGGGCTGCTACTATTCACGTGAATAGTGGCAACCTTGCCTTTTTTGGTTCCACCCTATAAAGGCTAGGGCTAAGGAAATTACTATTCATTGTACTTTATTTCCTATTTTTTTATACTTTAAACTAAGGGTGGCATTTTAGACCGAAAAACTAAAAAACTGCAAAAACCAATTGACAATTTACCACAATAGAACCGCAATCGCGAGAAACCGAACAGCATTTGAGGTTGCGGTTACAGTATTTGATTTTCAAAACTTGCGGTTACCGCAAACCGCGACCATATTTAAAAATAAAAAATGCATTTTATAGATAGCATTGGTGCTCAAATAACACAACAGGGTCCTTCAAATCCACTCATCACCACCAACACTTGAGTTTGTAACTTTAGTTTGTAACATTGGTGCATTGCATTTCCTTTTAGTTTGTAACTTTATTTAACTTTGAATTGGATTTTTCCTTTGGGTTGTAACTTTAATTCATTTTGCATTGCATTTTCCTTTTGATTTGTAACTTTAAAGGATTTGGAATTGGAATGCTTGAGAAGTTGAGGTCTTGAGAAGTTTAACTTTAATTGGAATGCTTGGAATTATAACTTTAATTTTCTTTAGGTTGTGAATGCTTGAGAAGTTAATGAGGTTGTGAATTTATATATGCTTGAGAAGTTGAGGTTGTGAATTTATTTATTTAGGTTCTGATTTATATTTTGGGGTTAAAGTATGCTTGAACTCAAAAGGCTTCAAAAGAAGCATCAAAATTAGGCCAAAAATGTGGAAGATTGGATTTTTATAACACAAAAAGAACTTACAGTTTTAAACCGCTAATTCACGGTAACCGACCGCTTTTTGCGGTTTACTGCACGGTAAATCGCAAAAAGCAGTTGGTTTGCGTTTCAAAAATCACCATACCGCAAATAGTCGGTCGATTTGCGGTTTGGGCAAAAATTCGCAGTTACCAAACCGCAACCACCCCTACTTTAAACCATTAATTTTGATAAGCTTTTCAAATAATATTTTCGGTTGCCATGCGTCACTATTTATTATAAAATTATCACCTAAAATTTCAGATAACATTTTCAGATAAAATTTTCTAATTAAATTTTCGGATAAGATTTTTGGTTGCCACGTGTCCATCATTTTTCAAAAAAGATTCTCGGATGAGAATCTCGGTTGCCACGTGTCTTATTCTAGATAAAGTTTTCGGATATTCATTAAAAAAAAATTATAATATCAGATTTCATATAAGATTTTCACCCTCTAAAATTGCACCACGCGTCCCATGTCAAATAAGATTTTCGGATATTTAAAAAAAATAAATCATAGTCTCATATTTCAGATCAGATTTTCACCCTCTAAAATTGTGCTACATGTCCCATGTCAGATAAGGTTTTCATATATTAAAAAAAAATTTATAATCTCATATTTCAGATAAGATTTTCACTCTTTAAAATTGCGTCACGTGTCATCTCTATCTTCTGAATCCCTCTATAAACTACACCATCAACTCATACATCTCATACCATATCTTATCTATTCCCTCATTTCTTAGATTTTGCAAAACACATTCTACTATTAATGTCAAACTTGAGGAGGGTGTTGGAGAGGTAAGAGCAAGAAGATGAAGAAATCTGGCGCAGATGTGCTGATAAAGATTGGGAGGCCAATGAAGAAGATGAAGAAATGCTTGTAGCAGCGGTGTGTATGCTTAATCAATCAAGGCAACACCGCCGTCGTTGTGCCCCGAATGTGAACAAACGTACGGAGTCTCGGGGTAAGAATCTCTTAGAAGATTACTTTATCCCAAATTCGTTATATCCAGTTTCTGAGTTTCAAGAGAGATATAGAATGCAGCCACATTTGTTCCAAAAAATCATGCATGATATTTGTAATTACGACACATACTTCATTTAGAAGTATGATGCTGTTGGAGTTTTGGGTCTTCTCCCAGAGCAAACACTTACAACTACTTTGCGGATGCTTGCTTATGGGGCATTTGTAGAGCAGGTGGATGAGATTGTAAGGATGGGAAAATCAAGTATACTAGAGTGCTTGGTGAGATTCTATGATGCAGTAGAAAATTTGTATATGGGGGAGTACCTTTGCAAACCTACGCCTACTGATCTGCAAAGGCTTCTACAAAAAGCTGAGGCTCGAGGTTTCCCGGGAATGATTGGAAGCATCAATTGCATTTACTGGCCGTGGATGAATTGTCCAACTGCTTGGCAAGGAGACTATGGGAATCGAAAGGGCCAAAAAAGTATAATTCTGGAGGCCTTAGCTTCATTCAACGCTTGGGTTTGGCATGCCTTCTTTGGAGTTGCCGGATCTCAGAATGACCTAAATGTGCTTGGTCAGTCCCCGGTTTTCAACGATGTATTGTGAGATCATTCCTCACAGATCACATACCAAATCAACAATACCGTATATTCGGGTGCGTACTACCTCGTTGACGGAATTTATCCTAGGTGGACGACATTCGTGAAAATAATTTCGAATCCCCAATCCGAGAAGGAAAAAAGCTTTGCTGCCTTTCAAGAGGGTCATAGGAAAGATGTGGAAAGGTGTTTCGGTATTTGCAAGCTCTTTGGGCAATTATTAGAGGTGTTGCTCGGATGCAAGATGATGAGGTGCTGCAGAGCATTATGATTCTTGCATCATCCTCCACAACATGATTGTGGAGGATGAGTATGATTATGATGCTCTAGAGGTGTTTGAACCTGATCCCATGAACACAGCGTTGACAAGAATATATGAAAGGCAGATAGGACTAAATGGACAACCAATGGAGCACGAACCGTTAATTCGGGATGGTCGATACAACAACCCCATGATTGATCATTATCAAGAAATGCAATCTTCATATGTTCACTTGACTTGATCAAGCACTTGTGGGAGATGAAAGGCAGTCACAGTAGATGAAGTCAAGATTAGGGCTTTGTTTGGAATTATGCTTTATGTTGTGTGTGGTGTTTTTTGGAATTATGTTTTTATTTATTTATTATTATGCTTTTTAAGTATGGTTTGTTTTGTGTGTTGTTTGTAATAAATTAAGGTTTGTTTTTAATTAATCTTTGTTTTGATGCGCAAATGTTTTTAATAAATAGTCATATCATTTAATGCTTTGTTTATTGAATAAAAAGGAAATAATACAACAAATTAATACATATGACAAATCTTTTAGTACAACCTAATGGTTTTGATCATTTAACCAATCTGTATGGCTATGTCCTTCGTCATGGAAAAGTTTTCTTCTCATCAAATCCCTTCGTTTTAGCTTCCAATAGGACTTTGTTTCAGGAGACATATGGTGACAGGACCCGAACCAAATTCCACTTTGGAATTCGAGTCGGACCCTGTGCATGCCCGACACTTGGCGAATGTCGGGCACAATTGACCTATCTGCCCTTCGGACTGTCTTTTGACCTTGACTCCTGTCGAAAATTCGGCAGAGTCTCCCCTGTATTTTGCTCAATCCCAAAATTAACACCTGTCAAAACGAGCAATAATATCTACACAACCAACTGCCAGCACTTCAATATTCAAGCCAATAGTTCCATTCTCACTCTAGGGCAATATATCAGAGCAGTTCTAATAGTATACAGATAGGTTAATCTTTTTACAAACCAACATTTTTGTAACAAGAAGGCGCGGAAGTCAAGATGGCCCGGTGGTGGATTTCCTGTGCACGCTACATCCTGGGGGCGCAAAACATTTGAAAATGTGAGTGGACAAAAATAAAGGTTCATAAAATATCCTAAGAATATACTAACCCCCATTGTAAAAATATAGTTGAGTAAAACTGAATGTCTAAACTACCTCTGAAGCATATTAAAATCAACTCATTTACATATTTACATAAATATATACAATCGTATTCAAGATCAATAAAACTTGCATGAAAGCTCTGAAATCAAAACTTGCATAAAAACACTGTAATCAAACTTGAATAAAAGCAATGTACTCAAACCTTGCATAAAAGCACTGTAATCAATTAAAACTACCACTCGGATGTACCCCTGTAAGTCCGTCAATTCCCCTAGCAGGTCTCGGCGACACACTGTCTATCCGAGTCGCAAACTGGCAGGATTCAGGGGACTGCAGTCAGCCTGATCCGCTGGCAGGTCTCGGTGACACAAAGTCAACTCGAGCCGCAACTGGCAGGATTCAGGGGACCGTAGTCAGCCTGATCCGCAATCCTGGCAGGTCTCGGTGACACAGTCAATCCGAGCCGTAAATCTTGGCAGGTTTCAGGACACCAAGTCAATCCGAGCCGCAAATCCTGGCACTCACTGTCCGGGCGTCCCCGAAACTCGTGAGGCAAATGTCAAGTGCACTGACAAACTGAGGGTAAACTGGATGTCCTTAGACATCGGTATAACTGAGGGTAATAACTGTAGTTCGGTACTCTCGGTGGTTTAAAATAAAATATTTTTGAAAAGGCTAATAAATAACTGAAGTTTGTTAAATCTGAAACTATGCTGCTATTTTATCTGATATAAATCTCAAACTCTACTTTCTATATCTCTTTAGCATATTCAACTAAGCAGCATAGAAATAAGAATAATTTACTGCACAAATCATGCTTGGAAAAATACAGTCAATAAAACTTATTCAAGATCAAATAATGAAATTCATTTATATAAATCATTTCTAAAATAAAGGTCCACTCACTCCTGGTCCGAGTTAGCTAGACCTCCTGAAGGTCTCTTCTGCGAATCTGCCTGGTCCTGGGTGCCTGGGGAAACCATCATGAATATTTAATTAATAAAACTGCTCGGTATAAGTTTTTAAGTAAAATCCTAACCCCCGACTTCTAAAAGTGCGTGCACTAACTTTAAAGTCAATCCTATGCCCACTTTAGCATTTCAGACATTTAAAATGGTCTTAAAAGACATGAGGCCTCAGGAAGCGATAAACTGTCACACTGGTCGATACGGAACCCCGTGGGGTCCACGACCTCCAATGGCCAATCTGGGATTCTCTAAAGGTCCCTCAAAGAGAAATACCCATATCCTGCTGGTTCGGCCCGAATTCGACGGTCGGATTGGCCACAATCGCATAATCGCTTAATTTCCAAACCCTAGCCCCAGGGTTAGCGATTTCGGCGTATCCGGTTCTCCGATTCGCAATCCGTTGAATCCTACATGGTTCTGAAATTATGTAGAACAACATATCTGAAATTGAGTGCGATCCAACGGTTCAACAATACTGAACCCGGAAATCGTGCAATATGATTTTGAGATCCGCGAAATCCTACGCGCTCATGACAACACGAGGATCACAAAAACACACGGGGTCACTGCACTACCCTTACCCACACGCCGCCACACGCGCCGGCAGCGGTGGGTGTCCAAAGCGATAACGTATCACCGGAAAAACTCAAAACCACGGCTCCAAACTCCTATCCTAGGTATAACACCACATTTGGAGCCACTTTTGTTCTTGGACATACCCCAAAAACTGGCGGAAACAGCCGATCACGGAGGCTGAAACTCGGCGGAATTTCAAATCACAAACTGGGCAATCTACGGCTAAAATTGATGAAAACCTATCCAACCATCAACTAGAGCACGAAAAATAGGTGAGAATCCATACCTTATTCGACAAAATCGAATGAGAATTGAAGGAGAACGACAGGCTGGAAGTTTAGCCCAAAACCGGTCAGATTTCTCCTTTTCTCGGCCAGCTCCGGCTGGCTCGTGGGCGGAGATCGGTCGGGACGTGATGGCGAGGGCGAGGCAGTTTCGTCGGTACTGGCGCCGTGGCTAGGGGCGGCCTGTGGCGGCGGCTGGAGCAATCGGAAGGGAGGGGGGCGGCTGCGGGAGAGAGAGAGAGAGAGAGAGAGAGAGAGAGAGAGAGAGAGGAGAGAAATTGAGGGAGAAGAGAGAGAGAAGAGATAAAAATCTGATTTTGGTCTAAATTACCGTTTTGCCCTTCACCGTATTTTGACCATATTTTCTTCGTTATAACTCCGATTCGAGTCCACTCCGTGTCTACGGACTCGTTTCGTCGTGCTCTACGCATCGATGTAAGTGGAATTGCCAAATTCTTTCTCGGTCAAAAAGTCAACTTTTTTCTCCAATAAAATATGGTGAGGGCAAAATCGTCTTTCTACCATAATAAATTAATAATTAATTTATGATTTTTATTTTGGGTTATTACATATGGCTCGTATCCATGGCCATGATTTTCATCTCTCTATCCTCCATGTCTTTTTCTTGTGCCTACTGCCTTTGAATTGCAAATGCTTGATGTTGTGCCATGTCCGCTTCTTCTCTTTTCAAGTTTCTCTCAATTCTTAGTGCGGTATTCTTAGCTATTTGCTCCAAAAATTGTGCACATTCATTGTTCGAAGTGCTCCCTCTCTTGACCTTTGCCGCCTTTCTCCCAATAGGTCTTGGTGTAAGTGAGTGGTGGCTCCATTCCATTGGGGAGTCAAATGGCAAATCGGTTGTTGGCGAATCGTGGAGCGGCATCTCATTCAACACAATCTACGGACCTGTGGGAATAATTTTGAATCTCGAACAATCCTTCACAACTTCCCAACATTCGTGATGCAAGAAACTTTTTTTGCCTTGTCCCATGGCACCGAACCAAACTTGTGCTTATATGATCTATTAAAAATAAATAATTGAAGTGCAAGAAAAAAAACATTTATGTAAGAAAATATAAACAATTTTGAAATGCAAGAAAAAATTTGATTATGCAAGAAAATATAGACAAATTGGAAACCATTAAAAAAAAAATTGATTATGCAAGAAAAAGAAATAGAATTTGCAATAATAATAAAAAGTTACATTAAATTGATTAAAAATGGCAATTATAAATATTTTACCTCATCGGATAGATTTTGACCGCTCCGAATGTTCTCCCTTGCTTTTGTCAAGGCATTTCTTCATTTTCCTAACTCTCTATTCATAATTTTCCATCTACTAGACAAGGCCATTTCAATCCAAATGGAACCCGATATTTGACAAAATTCTCCATGAATTTTGCTCCACCTATGAGAGAACTTCATCTCATTGCCCGTGATAGGGCAATGACTAACGTTCACCCAAGACTGACACAATGCAATATCTTCCTGAGTTGTCCACTCGCCTCCGACTTTGACAGAAGATGCCATTTGTTTTTTGATACAAATGGAAAGTAGTAGAAAAATATGAGTGGAAAGTAAAAAATATTGGAAGGAGAAGAGTTTGTATGAAGATTTGGTGTGGAAAATGAATAAAATTGTTAGGTATTTAGAGGGAAAAAATCCAGAATTTTTTGGTATTTTTTTGCAATTTTCGGATTTCTGGAAAAAAAACAATCGGAGCGTCCGCGAAGTGTCATGTGGCGTCTTCCCGTTGGGTTCTGTCGGGGATGACATCAGCAGTGACGTCATCGAGTGGAAGTCAAATTTTTTGCCGTTGGTGCATGAAACTCACGCGCCAATGGTAAAAAAATTTTGGATTTGTGCTCGATGACGTCAACACCTTCCGGCTGAAGCCCAGGCAAGATCTGCCCTTAGGCTTGCCCGGGCTGGTGAGACCCAAGGCTTGCCCGGGCTCTCTTTCCTACGCTGGAGGTCCAAACCCCGCTGGGGGGGGGGAGACCTCTTGCTGCAGCAAGTGGGCTGCTGTGGAGGTGGCCTAAGGTGGCCTAAAAAAAATTTGAGGTCCTTGTGCAGTCACCCAACCTACACAAGCTATAGATCAAGCCTGCCTAAAACCTCAAATAAAGTAGAAAC
>NW_023010236.1:0-29266 GCF_902201215.1 Prunus dulcis | reverse complement strand
TATTATATGGAACTTTGTATTTTGTTAAGTTTCCGATGTGGGACTCGTGTATTCTTCAACACTACTCCTCACATGGGACCACTTTTTAGTGGGTCACACATCTAACCAATTCCACATCGGTCACTTTTTTATTTTTAAAATTGTTTAGTTTGGGGTTTGTTTGATTTTGATTCAATTTGGGGTTTTTTGTTTGATTTGAGTTTGTTTGATTTAATCGGGCCCATTCAACCGTCCTGCTCTGATACCATGTTAAGATTTCAGAGGGATGGACTCTTGGCCCTCCACTTGCAACATCGATATTGCCCCCAACTAACCACCTTTTTAGCAGGTGTGAGGTTTTATACAAAATGCCTCGATGATATTATGAGTGTAACCATTTATTATATAGAACTTTCTATTTTGTTAAGTTTCTGATGTGGGACTCGTGTATTCTCCAACGGAGTTGACAATAATTTGGACAAACTAGCTTGTAGCAGAGCAACAACAATCAATAGTCGGATTGATCATCAACTAGAAATCATACCAACATGTGTGTGTGGTAAAGTAATCTTTAAAGAACAAATGGTGAAAATGTAGCTGGAGTCATTAGCTGAAAATCTCATGAATGATTGTTGAAAGCTGTTTTGAGTTATTGTGACCAATGGGATCAGTTTGATATATGTTGAGATAGTTTGTGTTGTGTGTCTCTCTTCTTATCATCTTCTTTATATACTAATCACTAACCTAACTTGAATAGTAGGTCACTTAAAGTGCAAGACGTTTGATCACAACGTACGTAATCCCTATTCAAGCTTTTACACGTAAATCCTTGCTAAATCATATCAAATCACCACAAATTGGCATAAAGATGACTACTACTTAAGAATTTTTTCCTTCTAATTATGAATCTCCTTAATGGATCAGAAACCATTGGCCTCACTGATTAAATAATTTAAAGCCTTAGTAGGGTAATGTCAATAAAAACTCGATATCTTACATAGTTAAGCTAAAAATATAACATTGTTGATTATGCGTCGGTGACCATTTAAAGTCATACTAGTGAACCCAAAAAAAAATGGTCATACCAGTGGAAAGGGCCAAGTGGGTCTAGTCTAATGGAAATCTGGTTGCCTACTAATTTGCAACCAACGACCAAATCGGGCGGCCTTTGCAATCTCCTTAACTAATTGTAGCTAATAGGAAAGAACCGAGGAAGGGGAAGAAGGAAGACAAAAAATAGCAAAGGCATTGAAATTCGAATTTAAATTGAAATCAGTGTTGGACCATGCATGCTGTAAAGCATTATATTGATGGCAGGCGAAGAAAAAGTAGGAAGAAATGCAGCCAAAGAAATTCCATTTTGAACTGAAATAAAATGGCAATAACAGGGATAGATATTCAAAAAAGATGTATAACAAACTCAGGTCGAAGTAGCTCTGGGTTTAGGTTTTGTTCTACTAATTAAAGAGATCAATGAAGTCCACGACTTTAGTATTTTCAAGACCAGATCAACAATCAAAAAAGCTGCAAATCAGCCTTTGTTTTTGAATTTGCTTTTTAAATTCAACATGACCTCTCCCTACTCTTTATTTCTATTTGGCACTATTGGGATGCTCCTGACCTCTTCCTACTCTTTTTCTTTCTTTTTCTTAAATAATTTAGAGTAGGGTAAGATCATGAGCATTCCAAACGTCCAAATATAAACAGTAGACCCCCGAAAATGATTGCCCGTTCATCAAGGGTTATTGTTGGTGTGGGGGATGTTTGCAGGGTGATCATACCAACACGCTGTGTGTGGTAGGACTTGGGTTTCTTTGCCTGAAGTGCCTTCCCAGGAGGACATGTAATGAAACAGTAAATACAGTGTGCTGATCTGGACTTGGCTGTCTGTTGAAAGCAGTGGGCCTTTGAAGGCCTCCGTAAACAATATATTTATTGGATTCACATATTTTTCATCTTCTGTTGCTTGCTCAAAGCTATCTCCTTCGGATGAACTCATGCTGTTTAAATCAATTGCATATGCAGCCCCGAAAAGCCCTCTCTGAGCCAACACTGTCAAGAATGCTGGACAAATATTATGGAAATTGTTAGTTGACAGAAGACGGGACTGATACCAATGAGGAAATGCGCATGTAAAAAGGGGAGAATTCCATTCTGTGTCAGGATCACCTCCCCAAAGAGCTATATATTACCTCAAAGGTTTAAAAGTATAATATCTTCCGCTATAGGCAGTAAGTTCCATAGACAGAATTCATAATTATTTTATTTCCTCAATTTTAGGAATTATTCTTCTACTCCCACGATAATACCGCAATCCAAATCCTAATAAACTTGCCACTCCTTCTCCCCAAAGAAAAATAAATGTTAATTGATTTGGATTGATCAACTCCTCTTTTAACAAGGTTTTGGAGTCGGGAATGCTATAAATTAACCTTAGCATTGTAGTCTTTGTATCTTAATTTCTCCAACTGTTTGTTGCATTTTTTTAGCCATGTCTGCAACTGAAAGTTCAGACGTCAAGACTACAAGTCATCTTTGCGTGAAGATATGTATTGCATTGTTGAGCCTGTTCTTGATTGTTGGTGCTTACACCTGTTTCTTTATTCCGAACATAGGGTACACACAACCTGAATTCAACGTCACTGGTGCGTATCTTAATCGATTCAATAATTATACCGAAATCAACCATACTCTCTCCGACAGTCTCGTCCTCAACATCACCCTCACAAACCCTAACAAGGAAGTCGGCTTTGAGTGGAGTGACACCCAAGTCATTGCATACTATCAAAATGAGAGATTTGGTCTTGTCACTTTGATCGATAGGTGGAAATTGATTCACCAAGACCCCAAGAACACAACTATTTTTCAGAATGCCCTTATTCAAAGGCAGAAGCCTCTGCTGTTTGAGGAACATGTGCTTCCCAACGTTACTCACCATTACCGTATTGACTTAGTAATTGCTTTCCATGACAAGATTCAACAATCATTTGCCGAGGTCACGTGCAACCTAACAGTTCCACTAAATTTAAATGTAACATCTTGTGATGGTTTCAACACAACAAAGTGCTCCTATATTCAATTTAAACTTGAGCATGACTTGGCTCCTAAAAATTAAGGAGGAGCTCCTCCTTAATCATTTTAATAATTACTTTCAATTTTCTCCAAGTGCCTTACTTCAAATAGGTTATCTGATTAATGTTTATTTATTTGTTAAGAAAGTTCATGTCTTCCCCTTAAAATTCTTTTTTTATTTTTATTTTTTAAATTACCTTTAATCCGTTATATTTATTTATTTACTTTTTATGGACAACCATATAGCTCATCGAGGACAACTTGAAGAAACCATATATCTCCTTCCAGACCTCTCTTAACAAAGCATAGCCGTCTTATCTTTTCTATATTCAGCTTAGGCAAAAGACTCCAAAACCCGTCTTTGACCTGCTGCCTCTGGCCTTAAAACACTGTATACCAAATACTCGGGCTGAATTAGAAACAGATGACCAATGGTGGAGGAACACAATCTCTTCAACCATGCAAGGCTTGATACCAAACTACAAACGGCCCGGAACTTCCTCTAATGCGTTTGGCAACCCTATCTGCCCAACCAGCGCAGATAGCCTAGGAGCTCTTCCTCATACATACAATAATAGAGGGTTCTTATCATGGGAAACCCTCCAAATCAAGCTACTGAAAGAAAATTTGAGAATGTTTAATTGCATATTAATAGCTTAAAGTTTGGCCAGGAGACTTTTTGGACCCAGCTTATCAATATTCATGGATTTCATGTAAAGTACAACACCATCAACAGGGACTTTAGATATTTCGGCGAGAGAAAAGTCAGGAAATATGTTACTATATACTGCAGAAGAATACAGATGGTAACAGTATCCAGGCTCGGTTCTTCCAGCTCTTCCTGCACGTTGAGCAGCTGATGCATTACTTATCCACTGTACTTCATCTATTTCCATGCCATTTAAGGAATTGTAGCTCTTCACTTTCTCTCTTCCAGTATCTACAACATACTTTATCCCAGGTATAGTTAAAGATGTTTCAGCCACATTGGTGGCCACAACAACGAGCCGTTCTCCTTCCCTGACTTCTTCAACGACATGAAGCTGATCTTTCACATGCAGCATGGCATAAGGAGGAGGAACATGAAATGTACCTGGAGAAGTATTCTCTTCAACTCCACTCTTTTTTCCCATGCTAGGATTGGATTGGTGTAGCAAGCATTTGGAGTAACTGAAAATGGTTGTTTCTCATCAGAATTGAAGTTAGATGAAGTTTTTGCGTCTCAAGCTTCAGTGCAGTAATGCCTCCTTCCTCTCCTAAAAGATTTTCCACATCACCATCAATTTCCAGACTAGCTTGGATCAATGAGTCGCCATGGTCACCAATAAATTCCAGTTCATTCTCTGTTTCTGAATCATATGAATCATCCTACTCATCGTCATCTATATCAAACTGATCTTCATCATTATAGCTAAATCTGTTAGTTTGATGGCCAGCCAAATTCCATGAACCTCAAATGCTTCATTGATCTCCTTCATGTCTATTTCCTCAGTAGAACTTCTTTCAGAAACTTCAGTGACATCACTCCTAATATCCCCTTCAGTTGTTTTTTTAAACTGTTCCTTTGAAACTCTATGTAGCTTTCGACACAAATACTCTACTTTCCTCTGCCCAGTGACGAACACAAGTACGCCCCCGCGTGGCAGCCTCTTGTGAATTGCCAAGGCTTTTTTACATGCTTGCCCAATATAATCCTCTTCCTTAGTTCTGCTTGAAAAGTAAATGGTTACAGGAAATTGTCTGGTGGGAACTTCTATAACTGGCGGGGGATTGCGAAACAGCTTTCTACCAGACATGAAGTCCTCCACTCGCAAGTGGCACTCATCAGAACAAGCTTCAAAAGACAAATCTGTTGCCCAGTAATTATAGTTCTTCCCGAAAGCACCTCCCATTGCTGCTCTGCAAATTTTTCCTGCCATCACATGCAAATGAGTACAACAAATGGTTCAAGAACCTTGACTAACAAATTTTTTCATGATCAACACTATGGAGCTTC
Organism: Prunus dulcis; assembly: GCF_902201215.1. Classification (NCBI taxonomy): domain Eukaryota; kingdom Viridiplantae; phylum Streptophyta; class Magnoliopsida; order Rosales; family Rosaceae; genus Prunus; species Prunus dulcis. Next base: position 24,219 of record NW_023010236.1, on the reverse strand, counting down.
ACCTCGCGAGCACGAATTACACGTGAAAGCATTCCGATAAGAATGTCGGTGTTCAAGCTCCGCTCATGAGCCTCATCAAGAATTATATCGCTTCAGCAAAAAGTCATTCTGTACAATAAAGAGCTTTGGTTTAAGTACATTGGACAAGGATAACTAAATCTAACTAAATTCCATAAAATTTCATAAGAACGGTGACATGAAAAAAGATTTGTACCAAAAAAAGAAGAAGAAGTTGGAAACAGATCCCAAGACGTAATGATCAATACTTGTACAATTGAGAGAGAGTGAAAACCAAAACCAAAACTAATAAAAATTGAGTTCAGGGCTGAATAAAACCGGCCCATTTGTGTGCCTTGATGCAAAATTAAATTGTGCAAGTACAAGCACTTCTAGTAAAGGGGAAGAGTCTCCAAAAATCTAGCTGGTTTCTCTCATCTTATCCCAAAAACAAACAAAAAAGGAAAAAAATGAAGACATTAATGACAAGCTGCAGTATTAATATGATAATTTATAGGACGAGCACTGTGTGCCAACCTCACACGAATCCTCAGACACCGACCCACACACTGCCCGTCTAAGCCTTGAGACACATCCAAGGCAGCACTGATATGATTCCCTATTGACCGCCCACTAGCAGTCCATTAAGCCCAATGGCTATGCATATCAAATTAATACTCCAGCTTGTCAAAGCATTTTTATCCTTTTTTCGTTTTTGGATAAGATGAGAGAAACCAGATACGAGAGAGAGAGAGAGAGAGAGAGAGAGAGAGAGAGAGAGAGAGAGAGAGAGAGATTTATTAAGACTTAAGATATGTACAAATAGTCAAAACTTAAAAGGGATTTTCTTTCTAAGAAAAGAGAACCATGATGTTTGGCTCAACCCATAATGTGTTCCCATTATATAAAACCATCTGTTTTGTAGGTTCCCTTCAAAACCATTCATGTAAAACATTTCCCAAATTGTAGACAAATGTCGTAATTACGCGTAAAATAGTTTGTCCCAGGATCCTAACCCATACATATATAAATTGAATTTTTCTATGTCAAGGATGTCATTGTTGTAAGAAAAGTGCATGTCCTTCCTAGGGCTATCCATGGATATATTTTACAATGATCGGAACCATCCATATTTTAGGTCATTCTTCAAGGATTATACGGACTAAAAAAAATTCAGATCAGATGTTGTCAAGGATAATCAAATGGCTAAACAATTTCTGATTTAGCTGAGAAGCTAAAAACTGAATGGTTCTAATCAATGGTTCAATCGTCCAAACCGTATATGTATCAGTATGAAAACAGAACCCAACCTTAATAGAAACCCATATAGAGAAACGTATTATTTGATGCATAGTTGCTCAAATTATGATAGATTAACAAGATCGGTTGGTTAAAGAACCTGAAGTTCCCGTGGTAATATTCCATCTGTCATGAACTTGATGGAGCAACTTTCACCGACCCTTTTGCCATACCTAACTTGAAACCTGACCTCTCTACCTAAATGTAGACCAAGCTCATATGCCACTCGCTTAGCAGTCGCAAGGACTGCCACACAACGAGGTTGAGTAACACCAATTATACCACTTCAGACTCAAGAGAAGCTTGAACCAAAGCCGGCTTCAAAAAGAAACTGCAACATGTCAACCGAAATGCAGAATTAGGAGCTTCAAGGGATCAAGAATATGAAATGCATATAAGCATAACAACAATAATATGATAATAAACCCACCTGTGGAACTTGGGTGGTTTTACCACACCCAGTCTCTCCACATATAATAACAGTGGAATGGTCATTAACAGCCTCCATTATCCCCTGCTCCACCATTACTATTGGGAAGATCCTTCCTTGCATTTTCAACTTCCTCAGGCCTTGATAAACGCACTATAGTTGGGGCAATTAGAGACCTCGGTGTAGGAGAATTTGATAATTTACTCGTCCTGCTGAAATTTACATTCGGTGTTTCTTTCACTTTTTCCTGTCCCAAATCCACCCCGAGTCTCCAGTTAGTCAGTAACACCAGTCATATATAAATAAATACCACTCAAAACATATAAAAACTTGTACTATCACATTTCTGACTACTGTAAGAAACAGGAACATGAATAGAATGTTGATTACATTGTGCTCATCATTATCCTTGATACCTATCAAAAAATCCAAATGTGGTCTTGGATTGCACATCTTACAAGTATTATAAAACCATATTGAAATTTAGAATCTAAAATTATTTGTTTGTTCCTGTTTTTCTTTTCCCTATTGAAGAGCAGGGTGCAGGAAGGAGTATCACAACATAATGCCATAAGAGCAACAAAATTTCCTTTTTAAAAAGTATCAACCAATAATGGGATTTCATGTAAGAGGTTCGAAAAATAGTAACGTAAAAAGACAAGATACTTAGAAAATCAAACAACTTGTAAGTTAACTTCCGCACACACCTGATTGGTGCCCTTCCTTTTGTTCCTTCTCTTTGCTAGCAAGATGAGGGTGTTGCTATCACCACCTCCCAAGCCTAAACCCAAACAAAAAAAACCAAAAAAAAAACACGGAAAGAGAATGAAGGTTTAAAATTCTTTATGTCTTTGGTGGAAGTTGTTAAGTGAAGTTGGAGTGATCTGGGTAATCCCTAAAGGCTGTTTTCAGCTTCTTAGCATTAAAATGACGGTGTGGGAAAGGGGAAGAGAGCTCGAATTTTATGGGACTGTCTTGTTCATACTTTGTTCTGGAATTTATGGGTGGAACGCAACGTAGAATTTTTCAAGAGTATGTAGGAGTGTCTTATGAAGAACTTTGGATTCAAGTAAAATTTTGCGCTTCTCTTTGGGCATCTGTCACCGAACAGTTTAAGGATTACCATTATCCTATTATCTTGAGAGATAAGAGAGCTGTGTTAAGATAAGTTTACTAAGACGTTTTTTCTTGCCTTTCTTAGAGAGGTGTAGCTTCAGAGTCTTTTCTTGGTTCTAGTTTCCTGTTTTTTAAGCAGAGTTTACTCTTGTTGTTTAGTCGAGGACTACTTGTCCTCTTGATTATCAATACAATCGTTTCTATTTAAAAAAAGAAAAAGAAAAAAAGAATGAAGGTTTAAAATTACCGAAAACGAGTTTTTTGCCCTTCTAATTTAAACCATAACAAGAGATTCTGTACCATGCATTACATATTTCAGTTAATGGCTGAAGAACTAGATACCTAGGAAAAGTGGCTGAGCCAGTTCAGTTTCCATTGCTTACTCCAAGTTACATGATAGAAATTTCTTTAACAAGTAGCATGTAATTGTAAGCTTTAATTCACTATAGCCCTATTTATATAGCATTTGAGATTAAGATCAAGAAAAAGAACAAAACTTGAGCCCTAGATTTCTGTTGTTTTATTTTGTCAACCTTATAAACTAACCTAAGGCCCTGTTCTTAGGCAAGTATTTAAATGGGAGTCTTGTAGTTGAAGGAAACTAGCATAGAGGCAAATGAAAAACAATAAAATCCACACCTCAAGTCCATATGCTGTGCACAATTCTCCATGGGAAAATCCATTTGGCTCCTCATTTACTTACTTCAACAAACCTGAAAAATATTACCACAAAATTTAATCACAAAAATTATTATGAATAAATAGACTTTTAACCATTCAACAATTTATCAATATAACAAATGCAAATGAATCTCTTTCATTTGTTTTCTGGGAAGTAAAGTGTTGCATACGAACAGACGGGCAGTGATGATGGAAAAGGGCGGAACCAAGTATGAATCTTCTCTTCTTAAGCCTCGGTGGTGGAAATTTTTTCTGGAATTTCCTTCTCCTTCTCTCCAAGTGTCTCTTTCTCACTCACTTTCTTCTTCGCTGCGTTCTTCTGTTGTAAAAACAGGTGCATTGAGGCTCTAGGGCGGGTTTTTACAGAGTGCTTCCATAATTGGGGTTTATGCAGGGGCAAAATCGGGGTTCTGTGTCCGATGGGTATTATCGTAAAAACGTACATGAAACTGGCATATAAAACTCACATGGGTATTATCGTAAAAACGCAAAGTAATTTTTTAAAAATTAAAATTAGAATACGAAATTCTGGAACAAGATTAAATATGGTGGTTCTTCTTTTCTTACAAGTGCAATACTGTCCAGATGGAACAAATTATGCATGAATTGACTTTCAAGAAAGAAAATTAGGAAGTCAATTCATGCAAAATAAGCCTTTGATTTTAGTTTTTTTTTTAAAAAAAAATTAATAATTTATCTCCTTTGATTTTAGTATGCTGCAGAATCTGTGGATCTAAATCTCTGTTCGGCTTCCCAGAAACTGAAGGAAAAGAATCAAACTAGATAAAAGGTTCATTTCAATTGCTTTTATATTGTTCAGGAGCATATGAAGTCCTACTGCCTGCTATATAATTTTCTCTTCAGTTGTTTTTTTGTTCATTTAATTTTGTACTTGAAAAGGAAACAATTGATGTGTAGTTCATAACTTTGCCATACTGCATAACATTAGAACCTCAACCCTTTTGCATATGATGTTAAGTGACGTGTAATATTAATAAGCCTCTCGCGGCGCATTAAAAAATATATATATATATATTATAAAATGATTTGGGATATGTGCGAATTTAGAGCTACACGTAAAGTAGATGAGACACAGCATTTAACGAGGTTCGGCTATGCCTACGTCCTCGGAGAGCAACAGCAGTAACTTTTTCACTATATAAAATAATAGGGCTACAACTTTAGAGTTTACAAGATGTGAGGCTCACTGAATTTTCTCTCTCTTTCTTCTTCTCTCTTTTCTTTCTTCTTTTTCTCTTCTTTTCTTTCTTCTTTTTCTCTTCTTCTTCTCTCTTCTTTTTCTCTTCTCCCCTTTCTTTCTTTTCTCCGTTGGTCACACTCCCCTTTACAATTGATATGCCTATTTATAGGCTAATGTTTAGGCAAAATACAGGGAAGGGAAAGTTCCTGGAAGATGCAAGGAAACTTCCTCTGTGGGCTCCACCTTCAAACTTTTACAACACTCCCCCTTGGAGACCACAAATGATATGGAATATGCCTCGTTAAAAACCTTGCCAGTAAAAACCCAGTGGGACAAAAACTGGTCGAAGGGAAAAAGAGTACATAACCATGTGTAACATAAAATTCTGTGTATATTGACATGCGTGCGACACTGCCTCGTTAAAACCTTGCCAGGAAAAACCCAGTGGGATAAAAATCCTGGACGAAGGAAAAAGAGTACAGTGTGTAAAGGTCTTTATTGATGGCACGCTTCTGTGAGTCAATCTTGAGCGACACTGCCTCATTAAAACCTTACCAGGAAAAACCAGTGGGATAAAAAAACCTGATGAAGGAAAAAGAGTACAGTGTATGAAGGTCTTTATTAATACCATGCTCCCCCTGATGAATATCTCCCCCTGAAAACTTCATGACTAGCTGTTTCCAGTAAGCGACCATAGAGATTTCCAGAGTCCGCATATCTAATAACACTTGGGCTATTTATAATTTCACTCAAAAATATGCCCGTATATGGTGTTATGCTTAGATAGCATCAAATATGCCTCACATCATCCCAAAATGATGGTGATGGAGTTGAGCTCTATCTGGAAAATATATGTCCGGTCCAATATACTTCCGGAAAATCCTTAAAGTGTCCAACGGATAATCCTCATAAAAATGCTTCAATACTTTCTTAGTATAAGCAAGAATCTCGTTGGCATAATGCTCGATCTTTAAGTCGAGACAAATATTTCTTGAACTCTTCAGAAGCTTTAATGTGTTGCAAACACATTATAATCAATATACTCACTGAGGCAATTTATGTATATTAACATTGAGTACAGAGGGGCACATGTCATTCAGGGACTTGCTTCATGCAATTTCAATCCTTTCAAGGATTTTGTTTAAAGGGATTAAACTTTATGACACATTATATAGCTTTAACCTAGCTATTTATACATCTTTAGGAAATCGCTTCTGGCAATATGCTCTGTGCCTTTAATAACCTTTAAAGATAACATGTTGGTCTCCGTAAATGTGCAATAAGGGGGCACAATTGAATTTGTAAATATGGAGAAAACCCAACATTCCTTGTTTATGCCAAAAAAACATTGTGTCATACAAAGTAGGTATATTCCCTTTTATTCCGAACACCCAAGTATAACTTTCAGTATTAACAAATTTTGGGGTTCGTACTGTGGGTTTGTTCTTTCACGTTCATTCTCATCTATAATGGAATTGCCTCATTCCATTTTGGCCAATGATATTGTCGACATTTAATAATTGAACGTGGTTCCAATCAACACAACCCATTGATGATTTGAGTAGCTACTCCAAAATCAAAATTTGTCATTCATCAATTCATGATCCCACCATTCTCATGTGCATGCGCATACATCAATTATAAGCATTTCTTTGCTTTTGGGTACCCAAGCCACTGCAGGGGGCTTTTATTATGTGAGAATGTGGATTATAACCTCCAATGGAGCGTTATTTTATAGTAGGGCGTGGATAATCTCCATTTAGGGAGTTGGAACATTTAGAACCCATATATCTGTCATGCTGCAGGCATGCCACAGATTAATACATACATGTCAATTAATTTCTGGGACTTTAACCCATACAATTTGCTACGCATTAGGCGTGCACAATATCAATATTGACATGTCAAAGGATTGTCCTTTGGGGACTTCAATCCACATCATTTGCTACGCAACAGGCGTGCATCATATTGATCACTGCTATACCCATATTATGTTCTTATGGGACTTTAATCTGTGCAGTGTATTATCAATGTATCCAACTTGCAATCTGTAAAATTTGCATTAATAATTCATGGATACATACAAGCCATTCTTTTGGAACGGACTTATCTCCCCATTTGGTTACCTTTCAAGATAAAATATCAAATAAGTATATAAGCATAAAATAACACAAGTATTGCTTACATCCTTAGGTGGGAGAAACTTTTCTCAAGTATCATTCAAGCTTGTATCGGCCCAGTAAATATAATGTAGTGCTTGATGATCTAGTTATATCCTGCAAAAGCAAAAATCACAATTCTTTTCTCTGTCAAAAACAAATAACTCTCAGAGTTAGGATCACTTCATGGATTCTTTCTTCAGATGTTCATTCTAAAGAAATAAAATCTCTTATGAACAGAGAGCTGCAAAAGAGAAAAAATGCAAAAAAAAATTGTGATATTGATTGCAAGATAAGGTAAGCAATCAGGGAAGGAAGCTTGGTGGGAGCAGACAACAAGCTCTCAATTCTCCTAGTCTAGAAGGACCTCAGGAGATTAGAGCATAAGGCCGCCATCACAGTTCCCTGATTTTGCAGAAACATGATCAGGGATAGTCTTGCTTCCTGAATGGATGATCAGAGATAGTCTTGCTTCTCAGGCATATTAAGTGCTTAATGATAAGAAAAACAAGTAGATATCGCATCACTAGGTATGGAGTAAACTGGATATCTTCTGCAAAGAAAATTTCGTTAGTAACACATTTATACACAAATACAATGAATAGGTAGAACCGGTGAATTTCAAATTAACCATAGGAAAAAAATGCGAGATTCTCGGGATACTTTTGAAAAAGTAGCTCCGTGAAATCCGTAAAGCAAGATCGGCTTTGAAAATAATACTTGAAAACGCCGAAAGTGCCGACAGGCATTATTAGAGGCCGCGTGAAGTTTTGGAATCTGGGAAAGAAAAAGATAATATGGGGATCCGAGAAGATATTGGGATCTTGGAAATGTTGCCACATTTTCGTCTATAGATATTGCCTTTGCAAAACTTGATTGGAGCAACTGCGTTTCAACTCAACTTCCTTCATTTTCTGAAACTTTAGTTTTTGTAAGACTTTCTTTGAAACCTTCTTAAAATGGCTTCCTCTTCTTCCTGCCCAAATAATTTCAATTTAAATGATGCTCCCAAAACAACCAGTGACGCCAAAGTTTGGCGTCCATCCTTTGTATCCCAAAATCGTCATCTCACAGTTAATGATTCTGTGATGATGAATGATGCTACTGCTGTCATAGTAGCTAGGAATTTCATTATTCCAATGGATGAAATGTTGTTGGCAGGGAGGTCTGAGGAAGAGGCTATTGATGACTCAATGGCTTTTAGCATTCAGAGTGCTGCTTCTGTTTCTAACATGGCTGATCGTTTGCGTGTTAGAGCAAACGAGGTTCAGAAGCTGACAACTGAAAATTATTCTCTTCAAAGAATGCTTCATGAGTCTCAACAGGAGGTTGAGAAACTTAAAGGAGAGAATAATTCCTTGTTGAAACTGGTGAGTTCGTCCTCCGTTGATACACTGAGAAGGCTAGACATGCTGCAGGTCTCAAATGAAAGAATTTTGGGAGACCATGAGAGGCTCATGGCTAAGCTTAAGAGGCGCCGTCCTCTTCCTTCAGAGGCTTCCAGAACATAATGTAATTTTATAGATTTTACAGGGCCTGCACCTTCATTGCAGGTGTAAAAATCTATCTGTTGTATGTTCCTTTCCTTTTATAATAATAATTGCGCACATTCTTAAACTTGCATATGTGGTTTTTACGTCTTTTCAAAATGACGGTTTGGAACCTTGTGCCTTATAGGTTCAAATAACCACATCAAATCTCTCATATTTCCATGCATGTGAGCCCAGAACTTTTGGCCTGGGCTAAACACAAACTCAGAATTTATTTGCCCTTTTCAAATGGACATGAAATATGAATTGAGTAAAAGCCACGATAATATCGCAATATAGTAGTGAAGAGCATTAACTACTATATACCCACAACTTCAAGTTTAGGATCTCTCATATATTTGGATCCATGGGCTTCCGGCCCAGATATAACAAAATATGTGGGGAGCCTCAATTCATCATTTGATTTTTATACTGATATTATCCATTTCACGGTGTATTCTTAACAACCGAATTCACAAAATATATTTCTTCCTTGAGGTGTCGATTATAACAAAATCGAACTTTATTAAATTCATCATTCTCTTATGCCAAAGAAATATGTGGTGTACCACAATTTGCAATAATACCTCAAGGGTTGTCCATTTAATTGTTGGAACTTTAGGTTCTCAACACTGTTAGATTTTGAACTTCAGGCCAAAATCACATATTCTCATGGTATGGACATTCAATTTAATCAATCATATTCTCATGGTATGGACATTTTTACAATTTTCTGTACATATTTTGGGACTTCAAGCCCTTACATAATTGTCCATATTTTGAGGAACTTCTGGCATCTCATTTAATTGCTCATCCATGAGTTTAAGGAACTGCAAGTTCCCTTTTGTATATAGTGACGGTTTCCCCAAAATGGTTAATATTTATGCATACGTCACTATTCATGTGAATAGTACTATTCATCAAGTCATGAATACATATCTATTCATGTGTGCAGTACATTTGCCAGTACAGTTATTATTCATGTGTACGGCACTTTTAACCAATCCGGTACTGTTACATCATTAAGGAAACCCAGGTCCTTATTCACATGTCAGGGATCAAGGACCCTTAAGTCCAATCACATGTTTACAAATATAGTACCGGAGAGACTGCCAGCTCTCATATCAATATCATCATCAAGGATCTTCAAGTCCTGATGTAATTGTATGATGAGGATCAAGGAACTTCTGGTCATGATCTGTATACTGTAAAAACTCATCATACAACACAATTAATCCATAAAATAAATTACTGGTAAATAAATTACTGGTATGGACGATAAACCCGCACCATACTTTAAATAAATGTAAATGTGCGGTAAAATAAATTCATAAATTAAATTGCTGTATGGACGTTAATCCCGCACCATACCTTAAATAAAATTAAATATGCAGTAAAGTAATTTCATAAAGTATGAGGGTTAATTCCACATCATACTTTAAGTAAAAGTAAATTTGCGATAAAGTAAACGTGCGTGTATGGGCACTAATTCTGCTCCATACATTTAAATAAAAGTAAAGGCGTGGACGATAAACCCGCACCACCCTTTTAAATAGATATTGCGCTTGTATGGGCACTAATTCTGCTCCATACATTTAAATAAAACTAAAGGCGTGGACGATAAACCCGCACCACCCTTTTAAATAGATACTGTTGTATGAGTAATAAACCTACACCATACCATAAATAAAATAAATGTGGGGATAAAAACCACCACAAAAAAATTGATCATATAATAATATAATATTATTATACTAATATATTAGCTATATGGCATATTATATAAAGTATGCAAAAAGTGATGGATATCAAGTTTGCTACTGCTTTTCCACCTGCAGAGCAAGTTAAATAGTGTAGGAGAATACTAAAGTAATTGAAATAGTGTAGCATAAAAATTATACCTGAGAGCTTTTCGTGCTGATAACGTGTTATAAAATGACTTGGAATATGTACGAATATTAAGCTGCACGTAAAGTAGATGAGACACAGCATTTAACGAGGTTCGGCTATGCCTACGTCCTCGGAGAGCAACAGCAGTAACTTTTGCACTATATGAAATAATGGGGCTACAACTTTAGAGTTTACAATATGTGAGGCTCACTAAATTTTCTCTCTCTTTCTTCTTCTCTCTTTTCTTTCTTCTTTTTCTCTTCTTTTCTTTCTTCTTTTCTCTTCTTCTTCTCTCTTCTTTTTCTCTTCTCCCCTTTCTTTCTTTTCTCCGTTGGTCACACGCCCCTTTACAATTGATGTGCCTATTTATAGGCTAATGTTTAGGCAAAATACAGGGAAGGGAAGGTTCCTGGAAGATGCAAGGAAACTTCCTGAATTGATAAATACAGGGAAGGAAAGTTCCTAGAAGATGCAAGGAAACTTCCTGAATTGATAAATACAGGGAAGGGAAAGTTCCTGGAAGATGCAAGGAAACTTCCTCTGTGGGCTCCACCTTCAAACTTTTACAACAATTTTTGGAAATTTCATTAGTCTTCACAAATTCCATTTTACGTTTAGCAGAGAGAATGGTTTATTCGCTTAAAAATAATATATAGATTAATTTATCGTCAAGTTGATAGGAGTGACCAGAATAATTTATTTTGAGATATAAATTCAATGGCTCTATGCTTAACTAGGTTTGTAGGCTAATAAGAAAAAATTAACCACATCCAAAATCGTTTCTTCATTTAATAATTATTATCTTGAATTTTTTTTTTATTGTTTATAGAAGTACTGGGTTCGTTTAATTTTTTTTTTTTACCACGATTAGATGACTGATGACTAATGACTATGTCTAATTTTTGCCACAAACGTTTTCTCTTCTAAAATACTATTTATCAATACTTAGTACATACATACTATGACTATGACTTTCAATTTAACATTTTGAGGATGCCCAACCACCATTGAAACCTCATGAGAACCACATAACATGGTTTTGCTTTCTGTTGATTTTTGTTGAGTTCAATTCTAGTGGGAGTGACAAGATGTTACGCAATAGCCCCCGAATTTACACGTTTTATGTACAAATTTATGCTTTTCTATTTTCTTGTTGGGTCCAAGTAGGAGGAACATGCATATGGCCCCAATTTACAAATTACAAGTTTCACCGGGAATGAAATTTTCTTGGAGTGTCTCAGAATGTGGACAACGATAAATAGATAAGTACCTCTCATAATAACTGTGTTTGAATATTAGTCAATAGTTTGGAGCACATACTTGGGATCTTCTGCACCTTTGAGTTTAGCGGAGAGAATGGTGTATTCCCTTGAAAACAATATATAGACTAATTTGTTGTCATGTTGATGGGAGTGGTGTTAGATGTGTAGATGTCTAACCCATTAAAGTGTGGTCTTATAATCATCAAAGGATTCTAAGACTTGATATCAATTAGGAGTTCAAAAAAACTAAACCTGCAGCTCTATAAAGTTAGTGTTTTAAGGCTAATATAAGAGCTAGAAGGATTCCTATCTTAATTGTGGATTAGAAGTTATAAACCTAATGCAATAAGGACTTCTTAAGAGTTTCTTGATGGGCAAGACTCTTAGGAAGATGCATATAAATACAAGTGCCCCTGCTCAACCGATCAAGCCAACCAGCACAAAAGAATTCACCCCATCTAGAATGAGTGTATGAAGGGATCGGATTGAGGAGATGTGCTCTTGTATATTCTCGATGTGTGTTCTATCATGTGCAGTCATTAATATAGTTTACATGTGGTATCAGAGCCTAGGCTGCATGTTTTGGAACCAAAAGAAATCACCCATCCTTTCAGCCACTGCAATTGGGCGGCATTTTGCCAAAGGCGAAAAGTTGTTCCTCTTTTACTGCCTCTTGACAGGGCCTCCAATTTTGGTTTTGAGGCATCTTTTCGAAATTCAATTGCGTTATGGGGAAAATCTTGGATGCACGGAGGGCTTCCTGATTTTAATGTCTCGACTTCTGATGTACCTGACTCAAATTCAAAGATTCTAGAAGACATATAAAAGGGTCTCAAATATGGCAATATAAGCTTACGAGGTATGTATGAATGACCTATTCTATATCTGTTTCTCATCAATAGACGTGCATGCAAAAGGCTAAAATTGCCTCTAATTTGATACATAGGAGTTGCACTATAGAATTGGCTCATCTTTTCTAAATATAATTGTTGTGAGATTTTAAAAACGGAAGGAACTTGCTCACCTATTTGGACATTGCAAATTATACTTTGAACCATTATATATGCATGAAAATTTTTTTGTAGGCTGGGTAATACTTTTGTCTCTACCAAGCAAACATATAATTGAAAATGCCGCAAGCTACAGTTACTAATTACTAATCATTGCGTTGGCTAACGCATATAAGTTTTTTTTATTTTTTAGATATCGCATCTGTCATGAATTGTTTTACCATGACTTATTTGGAGAAATCCATTTTAGCTATTCTCTCATCAATCATTTTGCACTATGATCTAGATTTCTAGTGTTAATTTTAATATCATCATGTTCTATGGCATATTAAATTTTGGCCTCAAGTTTTAATCTCAGGCATGCTTAATATCTGATTTGCGGTATAAAGAATATATGTGTGTATAATCAGAGTTTAAGGCAATACTAAACTAAAACATCACACGATCAAGAATTCTATTTTGCACACGATTTCATTCTATCTAACCAAGCTGAGTTTCAGGTTTTTATTATTATTATATATATTAGCATAGCAAATGTATATATGCGAAAGGTTATAAAGTACCAAACCAAAAGATAAAACCTAAAACTAAAAGCTACATAAGCATTTATCTAATTTTATTCCAGCACTAAGCTAAATGTTTTTTATCTCATCAAGTTGACATGTTTTCACTAAGGCTGATGTCGAGAAACATGGAATCATAATCAAGGGTACTTGTGCTTGGCTTGCAATATGGCTAGAGAGAGATAGAATGATTGCATATTTTACAAAGGCCTTTAGTCTCATAAACGCTGCTTATGTTGGGTAGTTTTAATCAAACTGATTTCTAGGTTTTCAAGTAAGCATGACAGTACATATATGCATAAAGGTTTAGTACTGAACTAGAAAGCTAAAACCTAAAACTGAAAGCTACATCAGCATGTATTGTTTTCTAATCTTTTGTTTCACTAACGCATTCTGTTAAGCATGTTTTCGATATAAAGTTTTTATCATTCATGCTTGAAAGGCTATTGATCAAAGACTGGAGATCTCGAATATTGCATTAGTTAAGCGAGCCACAGCAGCTTAACTATTGCAGATTTAGTTTCCAATCTAAAAATTGATCAATAATTGCATCACAACTAGTAGCCTTTTGTGCTATTTTCATCCACAGATGAAAAGAATACAAATTGATGACAGATGTGATGGAACAACATGGAGAAAGGGTTTGTGTAAACTAACAGGAAATTTCTTGATCCACAGATGAGAAATTTTCTCGTACAAGAAGTTTATTCAGACCTAATATTCGTCTAGTGTTTTAGAACATGTTTAACTTATGACCCACAGGTGTAAGTTAATAATGTTTAAGTAAAGCTTCCTGGGGAAATTTTGTCCACGTATATTAATGGTGGAGTGACCCAAAAGATAACGTATGTGAATTAATATAGGAATTTCTCTCTATCCACAGATGTGAGAATTTAACCTACGAAAGAAATTCATATAGCGACTCTTTTGGTGATCACTAAAAACATGTTTGATTCTCAACCCACAGGTGTGAATCAATAATGTACAGATATTTTTAAGCACTATGGGACAGCTTATCCAGATATGTTTGTGTTTTAAAAACTTTTCAGAATGTCACAGTGAACCTTAACTCCATTAGGCGCATATACGGTTTTGTTTTGTTATATGGATTGTAACATGATACATGTCCCATTTATCGGTTTTGATAAATCTCACATGCTTGAGTTGCTGATAATAATTTATTAATAGTGGTCTTAAATAGTCATAAAAGTTGTTTTCATGACTCAAGGAAAGATAAATTCGGTTGATCACATAAAGGGAAACGTGAGCTACTTTGGAACTTTCTTGCTTGGCTATATTGTTTGTTTATGTATGGACATGTTTGAGACTTGGTTGCTTTTTGTATGCATTTAAGTGAATGTTTTTGTAGCATCAATGCAACTTCACATGTAAAAGGATTGATCCGTAAGTGATTTGGATTAAACCATGTATAGTTGGACTGATCCACATGTGTTAAAAGTATTAATTCGTATTTGATGGAATCATGTAAAGTTGGATTAATCCATAAGGTTATGTTCATCATAAAATAAATTGGCTGTTTTGTAAGGCCATGCAATTTGAAGCGTAGATCATGTTTAAGGATATTGTATTACTGTTATTTCTTAATTGAATGAGTTGCATGAATCAAATTGCACTTCTAATCAAGGCTCACTAATTTTGTTTTGAATCAAAAGTGGCACATTGCAATATATAAGATACTCAAGATGCAAACGATCTTTTGATTGCTAAAAGTGTTTAAACTTGATAAAGTGATATTTTATATTTTGCCTTTGTGATATGGTATTAATTGTTTTGTACCTACATGGAACTTAATGTTGAATGTTTAGAATGCATAAGGATAACTAAATTTTGAGGTGTATATTGTTAGCATTCATAAATTTATAGTTGACAATTTTTCCAGTTTTGAACTATGCTAACATGTCGTCTGTTAGGGTGAAGTTATAATTCGAATTAACTAATGACAAAATTAGACGAGAAGGATGATTTTCTAAGGTTTTTGGAGGTGCTGATTTCATGAAAATATGTTGAGAATTTATTTTTTGGTGAATTTATAAATTTGAAACAGATGCACAGTAATTTTCCTGACAGTTTCTGCATTATGTATAATGATTGTTGAATGACCCACATAAAGATCTCCAAATGACCTGAATTTTTGATATGTTAAGCATATACGAGTCTTCATGAATTCTGCAAAATTTCGTGATTATTGGATGTGTAGTTTATTTGTGAGAATTTTATAAGTGATCTGTGTTCAGGAAAAGTATGTGCTGACAGATTTTCTGATTAAATTTGTAGATCAATTTCAGACCTTTTAATTAGCTATAAACGACTCTATAATTTTTATGTATGAAGATTAATGTCTCTAGTTTGTTTCCATGAAATTTGACGCTAATCCGACATATAGATTAATTATGGTAAATTCTCAAGTAATCACATATCATTACGGAAAATTTCTTGACAGTTCTGTGCATTTAGGCTTATACTGTGAAGTACATTTAGGAGCACGCCTTGAAAGTTCTTTTACACCATGTTGTCACAGTGTTTCTAATCATAAGGTTATTGGTGCACTATATATTGAAGTAGCAAAGTAGTTAGTGTTTGCCCAAGTGGGAGAAGTGATGTAGAGTTTTTGGGCTTCACACTCAATACCTTATTATCTTATATTTTGATAAAGCTCATAAAGGTTTTGGAGCATACTTGGAACTGTTTTCTGGCTGTTGACACATTGAAGTTTTACATCTTAAGTGTTAGTTTTATGCATCTATATGTTTATGACTAATGTTTGGGTGATTGGCTGTTTGTTTTAGCTACTAAAGTTCTTACAATGTTTACAGTTTTTTTATTTTGTATTGGTTAAAGAAAATTTAATTGATTTTTAAAGTACAAAGTGAATAAAGTTTAATGCATTCATTACAGTTTTGTTATTTCTCAACTAAAGACCAATATGCATGACATGTTATATGTTTTTCATTACAGTTCTGTTATTTCTCAACTAAAGACCAATCTGCATGACATGTTATATGTTTTTCAAGATATGTGTTAGTAAAGTGCTATTTTGAGAAATAAATTAAAGGAATTAAAGTTGAATCTTAAGGAAACGATTTCGGTGAGAATAATATGATCTGTGCTATGCTCATTTCTTGATGCATTTTCGGTGCAAAACATGTGTTCAATGAGTGGGAGCATTCAATGATCTTCTTTGTTGCATACATTTAGTTTTGACTGTTTATGATTAATCACTTAATGTTCCAGTTCTTCATTAAGGGTTTTAAGGCTAATACGAACAAAGATTGTTTGGATATGTTAATTGTTATTTAATTCATATTTTCAGTTAACAGTGGTTAATCAATGACACTTTTACCTTTCATTGAATTTATGATTACTAATAAGCTTTAAGGTTTTTGTTTCAAGCTTGTAAGGTAGAAGGTAAATGAAAGGAAATTGCATTGGTTGATTGATATACTGTATGAGGTTATTCCCAAAAGTATTAATGGGAAATTTGATTCGATTTGGTTATGCCATTCATTTTCTATATGCAAAATCAGTGGGAGCCGAGTTTTATTCCACTTAATTTCATTATTTTCTTGGAGACAGTTCAGTTATTTTGTTCACTACTGTTTGGTTCAATTCTTTTAATAAATTATGTGACTTCAGTTTTATGTTTATTATTCTTGACAAATGAATCCAGTTACATGTCATATTGCAGTGTAGCTAGCTATAGTCACTGCATAAGACATGAATTCATACCAGAGTCATTAAGGAGAGATCTTGGTAATCTCATAAGGGAGGGTGTATGAATGAAAGTGACTTTGTAAACACAAATTAAGTTTGGTCATAATCATTCTACATTCTAATCTTGACGGAAGACTCATGTGATCTTGAGAGCTCGTATGAGTAATTATAAAGACCTTGAAATATTGAAATGTTCAATAAGTCTTGATAGTTCCATGCTTGTTCTTTTGATTGACAGTGACTTGATTAGGAATTATAGTTGAATTGAATTCCACAGGCCTTACAGTAATTGATATTGAGTTCTTGATGATCATTAGACCAAGTGGGAGAATGTTAGATGTGTAGATGTCTAACCCATTAAAGTGTGGTCTTATAATCATCAAAGGATTCTAAGACTTTATATCAATTAGGAGTTCAAAAAAACTAAACCTGTAGCTCTATAAAGTTAGTGTTTTAAGGCTAATATAAGAGCTAGAAGGATTCCTATCTTAATTGTGGATTAGAAGTTATAAACCTAATGCAATAAGGACTTCTTAAGAGTTTCTTGATGGGCAAGACTCTTAGGAAGATGCATATAAATACAAGTGCCCCTGCTCAACCGATCAAGCCAACCAGCACAAAAGAATTCACCCCATCTAGAATGAGTGTATGAAGGGATCGGATTGAGGAGATGTGCTCTTGTATATTCTCGATTTGTGTTCTATCATGTGCAGTCATTAATATAGTTTACAAGTGGACCAAGAAAATTTATTTGGAGATATATATATAAACTCAAGGGCTATATGCTTAACCCGATTTGTGGGCTAATAAGAAAAAAAATTAGTCTCTTATTTTTGTATCGCACTTAGATGCCTGAATGTTTCAAATTCGGTAACTTTTTGTAAGGGGGATCTTTAATTCATGACCTAAACAATGAACCATTCGGATCATTTTAATGATATCGTTAAGTTGACCCAAACGATTGGTTAACATTGTATTAACTGTTTTTTTAATCTAGCAAATACATATTATGTGGTGTTTATATCGGAAGAGAAGGATTCGGTGGTGACACCCTAGCTGGGTAAAGATATTCAATTCGTTATAGTGTGGCTATTTCCGAAAGCGATATCTTGCAACTAAAGAATGAATTCTTATTATATGTCATCTTTTATAATTTAAATCAAAATCAGAAAGTAACAGGTATTATCATATGATAATTAAATGTGGGGCTAAAGGGCTTCATATATTACGAACTCCTAAATCATAACTGCAGCATAACTAAAGGGTTTAGTCATTGAAAATGGTTATTGTTGGCACCAACAGTCACCAAAGAAGTCATGAAAAAAAGTTACTATTGCCTCATTTTTTTGTAGTGTTTGTAAATTAATATTTCCTATTGTTTCGCGAACATAACCACTGTGAAACCTTATTATTATATTTTCTTACTTTTTTGTTGTTTTTTTTATAGTTTAAATGAAAGTTAAAAAGTAAGAAGTTTTATCATGAAATATATAAATATATATAGTCAAAGTCTTCGTTTAAGTTGCCTGCACTTGGATCCTTGCTTCGTTATAGACTTGAAATGGTCGAAGTCTTTCACTGATGCCGGCAAAGTTTTTTTGTGTGGAAATTTCAGTAGTCTTGCCCTGAAATTTCCTTGGGATGTTTCAGCATGTAGACAACAATAACGTGACAAGTATCCCCACATGCAGTACAACAACTTTGTTTAAAAATTCAGCAGTTTTGAGCACAATACCTGAAACTTCTTAGTTTAGTGGAGAAAATAGTCCTATTTTCTTGAAACAAACAATAGACTGGTTTATTGTCCTGCTGACCAAGACTCATTTATTTGGATATCTAGAACAGCGTCAAGCGCGGATTCAATTAGTAAGTTAATAAGGTGTTAATTATTTGTTTGGGCTTACTCTATAAGGTCATCTCATTATTTGAACCATTCATATTTTAGGTCATCATTAGTGGTGGAGTAAGTAAATTTTCAAGAGAAGGGCAATATTGAAAAGGCTAAAAGCCACAAAAAGAAAATAGAAAAGTTGATAGAAGTCCAAAAATCCAATCAATGGTTGGGTCTAGTCTTCGAATTATTGTTTGTTGATATAAGTCTTTTAACTAGTTTGCCACGTAGATTACATTCCATATTTGACATGTTGATTCAAACTTTTGTATTTAACTTTTTTTTTTTTTTTTATAGAAATTCTATGGTTACATTCATAATTTAGCCAAAAAAGCCACTAGCCACAAAGGGTCAATACAAACTAGCCACAAAAAGGCCATTACAGTAACGGAGCGGTCTAATATCAAAATTAAGAAAATCAGGTATGTCTCCACTAACGATCAGGCAAGATCGAAGAAACTCTGGCATAGGCATCCCAACTAAGATTGCAAACTTAGAATAATAAAAAAGAGATAAAACTTGAAAAAAACCAAGCCATAACAATACAAATAAAACTCTCACCAAGGAGAGATGAAAATCTCTCACAAAGGAGAGATGAAAAACTCTCACAAAAGGAGAGGTGAAAACTACACAGAGAACCCAAAGAGTTTCTGCAACTGATTCCAAACGTAAAGAAATTGCAAAAAAGATGGTGGTGGAGATCCGATGCCGAAATGCAGGTGAAGAGACGCTGAGCCGCAACCGCCTATAATGTTTGGATGAAAATTATAACAAAATTAAGACAAATAGGGAAAACCCTTTGTCTCTGAAAATGGGGGAAGAGGTGAAAGGAGGAAGAGAGTAAGAGAAGAGGGGAGAGGGGAGAGCGGGGAAGAACAATGGCTTCCTCTCCCCTCAAAGTGGAAAACGCTCTAAGAGTGTTTTTTGGGAGAAAGGAGGCTAGGGTTTCCCAAGAAATGCATAAACTTTTGTATTTAACTAATTTGTATTTAAATTTTTTTCTTCCTATTATATCCCTATTGTCTAAAATGAGTAAGATGAGAATTTATATGCCATTAATGATTAGATTTGATCATGTACAATTAAACGAATAATTACATTTTGAATGCATGTCGAACCTTCATTTTTTTGAAGAAAATTTGATATGAGAATTTAGAGACAACCGAGGATCGATTGCTCTGATACCATGCTAAAATATGAATATGGTTTGACTGTATTATGTTGAGTTTTATTCTTCTCCATATGGAGGTATATATAAGAGTTTACATGTGCTATACAAGGAATTAGATACAGTAAAAAATTAGGAAAGTATAGGAATTAGATACAGTAAAGAATTAGGAAAGTATCTCGTAATTATACAATGATTTATCAACTATATAAAAATAGGAAAGTAAATCCCTTAATTAATCAAGGAAGTAAATTGCCTTGATTAATTAGAAGACTCACGTCAACACAATCAAATCTCCAATCTTGGCCAAAAAAGAAATACAAAAAAAATCTATAGCTTATTATAATTTATATGGGAAACTACTGAAGATTACTTATGAACTTTATTAGGTTTTGATTAATGGGCAAATTGTCAGATTTGATTATTTCATATGTTTTCTTGTAAAACTATCGTATCTTGTACTTTGAATGGAGGAAGAAAATCTTGTGTATGGTGAGAGAAATTGCAAGATATTGAAGTAAAATTGAATTGAGTTACTAAGACACTTGTATTCTTTAAACAGGTTGCAGTGTGAAATTTGAAGAACATGCCATATCTATGAGTTGTTGTTCTTCTTGTATGGTTTGGTTTGCTTTTTGAAGATGAAAGGAGGAGGTGATGGAAGAGAGCAACAATCTATTTTAATGTTTCGTAATGTTTGTTTTGGGTGTGAAGCAATTTTGTTTTATTTAAAAATAATCTATGTTTGATGTGTCAATTTTTTGGCTTTTGGATGAAATTTAAATGAGATTGCATTCTTATAAGAAAAGTCAAGTAGATCATGACACAGAAAAATCAAAGAAGATGATTCGGATCC
Organism: Prunus dulcis; assembly: GCF_902201215.1. NCBI lineage: Eukaryota > Viridiplantae > Streptophyta > Magnoliopsida > Rosales > Rosaceae > Prunus > Prunus dulcis. The sequence continues at coordinate 3,435 of NW_023010236.1, read as the reverse complement.
ATTTTAATGATATTATGAAGTGGACCCAAAGGCATTATAAAGTCCAAATAATCACGAATGCAGAAAATGTTTCCTGACTTGAACAGTGGGTTGGAGAGATTCCCAAAGCTTAAGTAGTTGTCTATTGTGGAACAAGTGTTTAGTTCTCATTGAACTTTCTTTGTTTTATTTAATTTTTTTTTTAGTCCTTTTTTCTTTTGGAATAGGATGAGAACCACATAACATGAGTATATGGTCAAAGTCTTCCTCTACGTTGTATGCACTCTTGTTTCCATAGGCCCATTGGAAATTTCATGTCTTCTTCACCTGAAAGGAAATTTTCTTAGGGTGGCTTAGAATGTGGACAATGATAAATAGACAAAGTACCTCTCATAACAGCTGTGTTTGAATATTAATCAACAGTTTTGAGCACATACTTGGTATCTTCTACACCTTTGAGTTTAGTAGAGAGAATGGTCTATTCGCTTGAAAACAATATATAGACTATTTGCTTGTCATGGTAGGAGTGGACCAAGAAAATTTATTTAGAGATAGATATAAACTCAAGGACTTTATGCTTAACTCGGTTTGTGGGCTAATAAGAAAAAAATTAGTCAAATTGAAAATCATTTATTCATGAATGTTTTTTTATATTATTTATAGGAAGTATTGTGTTCGTGTATTATTTTTTTTATCGCACTTAGATGCCTGAATATTTTCAGATTTGGTAACTTTTTGTAAGGGTGATCTTTAATTCATTACCTAAACAATGAACGATTTGGATAATTTTAATGATATTGTTAAGTTGACCCAAACGATTGGTTAACATTGTATTAACTGTTGTTTTTATCTAGCAAATACATATTATGTGGTGTTTATATAGGAAGTGGAGGATTCGAGGGTGACAGCCTAGCTATTCTGAAAGCGATATCTTGCAACTAAAGAATGAATTCTTATTATATGTCATCTTTTCTAATTTAAATCAAAATTAAAAAGTAACAGGTTTTATTCACCTTGGTATACGCTCAACCACAATATTGCTTCATATCCTTAAATTAATTATAGCACATGTATCAATGGGTCACCCTTTTTTTCCTTTCTATAATTCAAAAATACTCAATTATATATGAATATATAGAAAGAGAGACACTATCTTAGTCTCAATTATAACATGTACTGCAAGTTTGATGAATTATTGCTATCTAATTAATACTTTACATTGAAATTTATTGAACTCAAACCAGTTTCTTAATTAACTAGTACTATCTGCTTAACACACGACAATACTATAACAATCTTATTATAAGAACACTCGAAGACTCATCTCATAATTAGGGAGTGGTGTAATCCATGCAGACACAGATGCTTCTTCAGCGTAGAGGTCTGTTCATATTATATTCTCCTTCAACTCTAAGTGCTGGCAAAAGGATTAGGAGGCATGGCTAGATTCTCACCTTCTCTTTTCCAGCATTTGAACTACAACTTTCATTGAAGGACGATCTATTGGATGCCATTGGATGCACCACAGACCCACAATTGCGAGTTTCTTAGCAATTGTGACATCTCCGTCGTCGTCACCGATATGGATTCGTAGGTCGTTGCCTTGCTCTAAAAGGTTATAGATCCACTCTGGGAAGTAGACTTGGCTAGTGGAGTCCTCCATGACTTTGAAGTTTTTTCTGCCTCCAACCATTTCAAGTAACAATATTCCAAAACTATAGACATCCGACTTATAGGAGACATTGCCGAAGTTCCTTGAGAAGATTTCGGGTGCAATGTAGCCCAGGGTCCCCCTGGCTGTTGTCATCGATATTGCACTTTGATCCTTAGCACAAAACTTGGCTAAACCGAAATCAGAAACTTTTGGAGTGAAATCTTGGTCTAGCAATACATTATGTGGTTTGATATCGAAGTGCAGGATTCGTTGGTCGCATCCTTGGTGAAGATATTCAATTCCTTTAGCTATTCCTAGAGCGATATCTTGCAACTTATCCCAACCAATGAATGAATTCTTATTATCTGCTGATGATAAGAAATTTTGCAAAGAACCATTTGGTAAGTATTCGTAAACAAGAGCACGAATAAATCCGTCGGCACAAATTCCAACCAAGCGAACCACGTTGACATGGTGGATTTGACACATTGTCCCCACTTCGTTTATGAAATCTTCCCCATTTTCATTTGAATTGTTGAGGATTTTCACAGCAACAAGTAACTCAGAGGAAAGCATTCCTTTGAACACTGTTCCGTAGGCACCTTGACCCAACTTTTCCTTGAATTGACTTGTTATCCTCTTAATATCAGCATAGGAGTATCTACTTGGCTTCATCGCTCTGTATTCATCCAAAAATCTTTCAATTCTAAGCTGATTTTCTTTTTCCTTTTTGTTTGAGTTGTAGACATAGCAGATTGTCGTCCCCGTCGCTATTAGAACTAAACACAGTGCGCAAATACCTGCAAATATTTTCTTTTTGTGTCAAACGTTTTTTAAAGGGTTTTTAGCCATTTTAAACTCTGTTCCAAACATATCCTTGATTAATTTCCTCACCATTATGTTCATAAAAGAAAGAAAAAGGAAGAAGAAAAAAAAGAAATTAGATGAAATGAAGGTCTGCGGATATAGCTTACCTAATATCTTCAGATGTGTCCTTTTAAGATTACGACCTGTAAAAGTTGTTCATGAAATAAGGGCCGGTTTTCAAATCAATGAAATCCAAAATTATAGTTTGCATATAGAATCTTCAATTAATCTTGAAATTATAGTTGGAAAGTAAACTTGGAGTGTAAAATACCTTTGCAATAATGTTCACATGATGGAATGGACCAATGCAATAAGAATTCTCCCATCGCATCATATTTGTATGCAGGATCTGATGTGTGGTCATGCACCTTGATACAAGACACTAAGGGTATTTCATCAAAGGAACAATAATCACCAGTGACAGCGTAAAGATGGTTACCAGAATTGTTGCCATGGCATGGGCTCAATCTCGCCATACACACAGATGTGTTAACATATTCATCTCTTACTGTTGACGGTGGACAACTGAATAAGGTTGCGGGGCCTACGAATTCAAGGGGATAAGAACCAGTACTGTAAAACAACTCCCTTGGCAAGCAACCTTCATAAACATTTTCATAAAATACATAAGGTGTTCCTCTAATTGCATGAGATCTGTAGTTAATCTCATAAACACTGAACTTAGCTGACGACGATGGTAACTCAAGTATAGTCTCGTTGTGGTCAGTGCATGAAACATCAAATCCCCGGAAGGCGCAAGGGATTGGCTGCCTACCTTTAAGGCGAAATGGGTATCGGATGGCTGGGCCGTTGAGGTGACATCTTGTTTCTCTGCAATCTTCATGGCCTACTCCATCATTGAGTGCATCTACTACTATTACGACTATCATGAGCAACCACCGTGAGAAATTCATGATGGCAATAAATTATTTGCA
>NW_023010235.1:26008-29272 GCF_902201215.1 Prunus dulcis | reverse complement strand
GCAGTTATCGGCATTAGTGAAGTTGTATAATTTGAAGGCAAAACATGGGATGAGTGATGTCTGTTTTACAGAATTATTGATACTTCAAAGCGATTTGCTTCTAGAAGGAAATACAATACCAACCTCTATGTATGAGGCTAAAAAGACTTTGTGTGCATTGGGGCTGAGTTATGAGAAAAAGCACGCATGCCCCAATGATTGCATCTTGTATAGGAAGGAGTATGAGGATTCAACTAATTGTCCTACTTGTGGTATCTCAAGGTGGAAGGAAGGCAAAGATTCAATCTTGAAAGAGGGTGTGCCAGTGAAGGTGGTGTGGTATTTTCCTCCAATTCCAAGGTTTAAAAGGATGTTTCAATCACATGAGACAGCTAAGAGTTTGACTTGGCATGCTGCTAGAAAATCAATTGACGGTCAGATGTCTCATCCGGCGGATTCCCCGTCTTGAAACTTCTTGATGATAAATGGCCTGAGTTTGGTAATGAGCCGAGAAACTTGAGATTGGCTCTTTCATCTGATGGATTCAATCCCCACAGTTCTCTAAGTAGCAGATATAGTTGTTGGCCGGTTATCTTAGTTACATATAATCTCCCTCCATGGCTGTGCATGAAGCGAAAGTTCATGATGTTAACCTTATTGATTTCCGGTCCTAAACAACCCGGAAATGATATAGACGTCTACTTGGAGCCTTTGATTGATGATTTAAAATCTTTGTGGGTTGGGATTAGAAGAGTGTATGATGCACATAATGGAGAATACTTTACACTCAGAGCTGCATTAATGTGGACAATTAATGATTTCCCCGCCTATGGAAACTTATCCGGTTGTGTTGTTAAAGGATATAAAGCTTGTCCAATATGCGGCGATGATACACCTAGTCACAGGTTGAAAAATGGCCCCAAAATTTGTTACATTGGGCATAGAAAATGGTTACCAATCAATCATCCATATAGGAGGCAACGTGCAGCTTTTAATGGAAACCCTGAATATGGCATACCTCCCGAGCCATTAACCGGAGAAGAAGTGCTGCATATGGTTGAAAATGGTGACAGAGTTTGTTGGAAGAAGAAATCAATATTCTTTGATCTCGAGTATTGGAAATACCTTTCTGTGAGGCATGCCCTAGATGTTATGCACATTGAGAAGAATGTTTGCGATAGTATCATTGGTACATTGCTGGAGATCCCTGGAAAAAATAAAGATGGGATTGCTGCTCGATTAGATTTATTGAACATGGGGTCAAAACTGATTTGCAACCCGAGTATGGAGAAAGACGTACTCGTTTGCCTCCTGGGCCTTGGAATTTGTCAAAAGCAGAGAAGAGAGAGGTTTGCAATTCTTTCTATGGTATGAAGGTCCCTGAAGGTTATTCTTCAAATATTAAAAATCTTGTATCTTTACAAGATTCAAGACTTCTTGGCCTTAAATCACATGATTGTCATACCTTAATGCAACAATTGCTCCCTGTGGCAATTCGTTCTGTTTTGGAGAAGCCTGCAAGGTATGCAATAACTCGTTTGTGCTTCTTCTTCAATGCTATATGTGCAAAGGCTGTTGATGTTTCCAAGCTAGATAAGTTGGAAGAAGATGTAGTAGTTACTCTGTGTTTGCTTGAGAAGTACTTTCCCCTTCATTCTTTGATATCATGGTTCATCTAGTAGTACATCTTGTCAGAGAAGTTCGTCTATGTGGGCCAGTATATTTTAGGTGGATGTATCCGTTTGAAAGATATATGAAAGTGCTGAGGGGGTATGTTCAGAATCGTACTCGTCCCGAAGGTTGCATTGCTGAGCGGTATAAAGCTGAAGAAGCGGTAGAGTTTTGTACTCAGCATTTATCTGATGTTAGTACAGTTGGAGTGCCTTCAAGCCAAAAGATGGGAGTTTCAAAGCCATTATCAGGTTGCCCAGTGAGCGTAGTTGATCAGGACCTGTTGAATCAAGCACATCTATATGTCTTGGAGAATACGGAGGAAGTCCTACCTTATATCGAGTGCGTATGAGTTTTATTCTTTAAGTTTCCATTTTAAATTATTTCTTATGTTTATCTTATATATTTGGGACCGTAATGCTTGAATTTTTCGTGTCATGTAGGCAACATATGATCCACATCAAGGCTGCTTATCCAAAATTTAGAAAGAGAACAAAGTGGCTGCAGGATAAGCACAATAGCACTTTCATTCAATGGCTACGCTTCAAGGTATATGTTGTTGAATAACATATTTCTCTTTTAATTTTCTTCTTATTTCTATGTTAGATTGAATTAAGATTTGATTAATTTGCGGGTTCAAAGTGAACTTGAGGAAGACAATCATGGCGTATCAGAAAATTTAAGGTGGCTAGCAGCTGGTCCAAACATGGCGGTGCCATTATATAGGAGCTATCTTATTAAAGGTATTAAATTCAATATCAAGGCACAAGATGATGTGCGGACAACTCAAAATAGTGGAGTTTATTTACTTGCACATACCATGCATGACAGGACCCGACCCAATTTCCACTTTGGAATTCGAGCCAATAGAAAGGTATCTATGCTTAAAAATTCTGTACTCAAACCTTACATAACTGAACAAATATAAAGGTATCTATGCTTGAAAAATCAGAAAAGCTGATTTAAAATCACTGAAAATCATAACTGAATAAAAGCAACTCAAAATCCATTGAAAATACCACCAAGTTGTACCCCTGTCATTTCCGTCAATTCCCTGGCAGGTCTCGGGCGTCACACAGGCTACCTCAGCCGCAAACTGGCGAAATCAGGAGACTATGATCAGCCTGTCCCGCCGGCAGATTCCTCGGTGACACCAAATCAGCTCGAGTCGCTCTGGCAGGATGCAGGGGACCGTCGTCAGCCTGATCCGCAATCCTGGCAGGTCTCGGGGACACAGAGTCAGCCGAGCCGCAATCCTGGCAGGTCTCGGGACACCAAATCTGCCGAGCCGCAAATCCTGGCACTCACGGTCCGAGCGTCCCCGAAACTCGTGAGGCAAGTCAAGGGCACTGACTAACTGAAATCGGACTGGATGTCCGTAGACATCGGTCCAACTCTGGGTAATCACCAAAGAAAACGGGTACGAGGTGGTTTTAAAATAAATTCCTTTAAAAAAAAAACTATTTGAAGAATAACTGTAAAACTCAAGTCGTGCTGCGGTCTCAACTGATTCGAAATTCAAACTCTGTTCAAACTCTGTTTCTATAACTGGTAAATAAGCAGCACCGACTTATAGACCTGTTACTGTACTGATCATGTTCGAAATCGTAATAA